>NC_056729.1:779765410-780065410 GCF_019279795.1 Protopterus annectens
TAGCATGTGGGGGAAAGCACAAACACTACTGTAATGTAAGCACTAAAAGCAGTCGTAGTGAGACATTCCAGTACATACACTTCAACTAAGTCTTGTGGGAGGCTGTTACAAGCACTTCAGGAGTCCCGTTTTGGATGTCCTTATAGGGGAGGTTTCTTTGGATGAATGGAATGGGATGGGTAACACTCAGTGGGTTGAACGCAGCACGAACAACTGGCGAAGCCAGCAGCCTACAGCGGGCCCAATCAGAATCAGAGCGGGTCAAGAGATTATTTAAAAAAATAAAGAATTGTGAAATCATTTGGCAGAATAGTAAGCGAACCTGACATTTCAGAAAATAGAAAAACATCATTGAATTATATGAAACACAAATGCTGTTGATTAAATAGGAAAAGCAGCACAGTATATAAAACGATAAAGCAAACAAGTGTAAAAACAGAATGTAAATTATAAAAAGTGAAATATAAAAGCATTAAAAGTGAATGGTTGGGGATGCCAAAAAGTAAGCAGTAAGAAGCTACAGTAGATATAAAAAGTTTACTCACCCCTGTTAAAATGCCAGGTTTTTGTGATATAAAAAATGAGACCACAATAAATCATTTCAAAACTTTTCCCACCTTTAATGTGACCTATAACCTGTACATTCAAATGAAAAACAAACAAATCTGTTAGGAGAAAAATATAAAAAATTAAAAACGTTCAATATGCTGGTTGCATAAGTGTCCACACCCATAAACTAATACTTTGTTGAAGCACCTTTTGATTCAATTACAGCATTCAGTCTTCTTCGGTACACACCTGCCATCAGTTAAAGAGACTGATTAATCCCAAATAAAGTTCAGCTGTCCTAGTAGGATTTTCCTGACATTTACTCAGTTGCCTGCTACAGCAAAAGCCATGGTTCGCTGAGAGCTTACAAAGCATCAAAGGGATCTCATTGCTGAAAGGTATCTGTCAGAAGGGTACAAAAAAACTTCCATAGCATTGGATATACCATAGAACACAGTGAAGACAGTCATCAAAAAGTGGAGAAAATATGGGACAACAGTGATGTTGCCGAGAACTGGACGTCCCTCCAAAATCTATGAAAAGATGAGATAAAAACTGGTCAGAGAGGCTGCCAAGATACCTACAGCAACACTAAAGGAGCTGCAAGAATCTCTGGCAAGTACTGGTTTTGTACTACATGTGACAACAATCTCCTGTATTCTCCATATGTCTGGACTATGGGGTAGGGTTGCAAGACAGAAGCCTTTTCTTACTCAGAAAAACATCCAGGCCTGGCTAAAATTTGCAAAACAATACATCAAGTCTCCCAAAAGCATATGGGGAAATGTGTTATCGTCTAATGAGACCAAGGTTGAACTTTTTGGCCACAATTCCAAAAGGTACATTTGGTGCAAAAACAATACTTCGCATCACCAAAAGAACACCATCCCCACGGTGAAGCACGGTGGTGGCAGTATCATGCTTTGTAGTTGCTTTTCTTCAGCTGGAACTGGGGCTTTATTCAAGGTGGAGGGAATTATGAACAGTTCCAAATACCAGTCACTTTTGGCCCAAAACCTTCAGGCCTCTGCTAGAAAGCTGAAGATGAAGAGGAATTTCATCTTTCAGCACAACACTGACCCCAAGCATACATCCACATCAACAAAAGAATGGCTTTACCAAAAGAAAGTTTTAGAATGGCCCAGCCAGAGCCCAGACCTAACTCCAATAGAAAATCTGTGGAGTGACCTGAAGAGCACTGTGCCCAAGAGATGCCCTTGCAATCTGACAGATTTGGAGCACTTTTGCAAGGAAGAGTGGGCAAATATTGACAAGACAAGATGTGCCATGCTGATAGACTCTCTATCCAAGAAGTGTGAATGTTGTAATTAAATCAAAAGGTGCTTCAACAAAGTATTAGTTTAAGGGTGTGTGCACACACAACAAAGTATTAGTTTAAGGGCGTGCACACTTATGCAACCAGTGTATTGTACATTTTTTATTTTTTATATTTTTTCCCCTAATGGGTTTGTTTGTTTTTCAATTGAATTGTACAGGTTACAGGTCACATTAAAGATGGGAAAAGTTTTGAAATGATTTATTGTGGTCTAATTTCTTTTATATATCACAAAAAACTGGCATTTTAACAGGGGTCTGTACACTTTTTCTATCCACTGTATATTGTAAGGAACTTGTTAGACTCAAAATGTAGTACACGCATGCATGCATGCTTGTAGTCTGAAGGAAATAAACAGAGGTCACTTATTTGAAAATGAAGTAGTGAAATAAATCTAAAGAAATTAAGATGAACACAGTTACAGTAAAAACAGGAGATATAATGAAAAAGCAAATGGTGAGACAAACTAGACAAGAAAAGTTCACACGCAGAAAATTTACAAAATAACTGAAGCTGCATTTTAGACAGTTTGACCAGGCTGATACAGTAAATATAAAGAGTATAAGTAGTCAAGAAACATGTGAAACATGAACCACTCAGATATTACTGAAAATGGAAAGTAATAATCATGTGGAATCAACAAGTGCTGACTGTTAAGGAAGTAGAGACAGGAAAACAGATATTTTGTTGAAGTGTCAGTAGCTCAACGGGTATCACACTCACTTTTGGTGCAGAAGGCTGTGGATGATGTTTTTTTACAGCAAGTAGCTGAATTAACTTTCCTGTACTGACACTGATATGCAGAATAATGGGGGTGCTGCACTCCTGAATGTGTTGTTTTTCAGGTGAGATGTTAAACCAAGGCACCATCCGCCTGAACTGGTGTTAGATCCCACAGCCCTTACGCAAAAGAGTAGGGGGTAGTTCCCCAGTGCCCTGGCCCAATTTCCTCTAGTCAGCATGAATACTGCCTTGTATCCTCTGAAGAGAGGCTGTTGGCCTAGTTGGACTAATCAGGTCAACAAAGTGTAAATAAAATAAGAAATAAAGGACGGGGTAACATTATTCATTGACTTCACTACACCTAGTGATTACAATTTCTTCTTATTTTAAGGCACATTAAAACATCTAGACATACATGCAGAGAAGAAGAACAATATGAAATGAAATACCACCTAGTTCTACAGGCTTGGGGAGAGACTGAGCTACTAAGAAATAATTTTCCAAGTACAATTAAGTATACCGATACAAAGAAGTCCATAGAATCTACAAAGCAGGTAATTCTAGGTATGTTGCCATTGACGAGGACAGCACAGTCATCAAATGTCAGACTGCTGATTTAATGAACACTAAATATGCCTTAATAGTGGAATGGATCAGTTTCTGTCATGATGTTAAACAATCCGAAATACTTGGAGAAATCAAAGCAGGGAGAAGATACAGAGAGCATATATCCATATTTGCTTATGCATGTATTTATTCTTTGTTTACATAGAAAATCCTGCTGAGAGCTTGCTCATTTTCAGGATACACCTAGGGAGAAAAGCTGTACATATAGGTAAGAACAAAAACAAAAGCATAGCACAGAATTCAAATCTAGATAGGTCCTTTACTCAACTTGTCATGTGCCGTACTGCATGTAAAGTGACAGTAACAGCCACAAATTCTCCTCTCGACAACATAACACTGTGCACTCATGAAGTGATAATGAGCCTAAACCTTGCTGTACTGGGACTAAACCATTTTAAACAAATAGAATCACATGGCCCTAGGGACCAACTGCATTCCAGAGTAGTATGACAACCAGAAAGTTAGTGCATCCTTCCCAGAAACCCCTTCATTCTTAGTTGGAACTTAGTAGTGTAAGGAAACAACAGTGGCACCCACGACTACTTTGTTAGCACTTGCCCAACATGCTTTTTATGCTTCCTAGTCATGGCAGACAGATGGCATTATACTCAGCATACAAGTTGCATGATAACTAACTAGCTAAGCAGTACATCTGTAGTGTATGAGCAGATTTTAGGGTAGTGCTAGGGAGAGGGACGTCTGAGGGAGGGTATACAATACCTGGCTACACAAGAAATGGTGCAGATTTTTTTTTTTTTTACCCAGTGGGAGAATTGCTTTTAATTAAATCATTCTGGTTTGTCAAACAAGGCTTTTATTTAAGCCATAAGGGTAACTAGTGGCTAAACAGAAGAATTGCTATTTTTTTAATAATATCAAAAGATTTTGAAGAAACTTTGTGATTAGATTGTGCACCACTTGGCGTATCATAACTATAGGTCCAATAACATATGCAGTAGGGTTTCCAGATGTTGTTCATGATCTTGGAAACAGGCCTGCCATTTTTGATATTTATTTGAAACTGGGGGGGGGGAAGGGCCATTATACATTTATTGTTCCCATAATTCTTATTTGAGTCTAGAAGAAACTATCTTTCCCCATAACCTGTAGTATATATATTACTGAAATTATATGATTAAGTGATTTCAATTTTCCTATTGCTTGATGGAATTCTTTTTCTTCAAAAAAATGAAATGGAAACTTACATTCTTGACCATTTAATTTATAGGTGTATTATACAACTTGTCTGTCTTCCTACTGGAAGTGACAGGATACTGTAAACTATTTTTATAGTAGATGGGATATACTTTTCTGAGGTGCATGCCAAAACCAGTGGTCTGTGGCTGACCAAATTTGCAGATGACTGCAAGCTGGGTGCTGTCTTAAATTCCCCTAGTGACGTGAACATCCTCCAAGAGGGTCTTACCCCGACTGGTACCAGAAGCATGACCTCAAACTGAATTCCAAGAAATGCATCATTATCTACTTTGGGGAAAATGTCATCCCCGCTAGTTATCACATTAATAACATAATAAGCATGCAATCAGTCGTGAGGGACTTGGGCACCCAGGTTGATTGCAACCTGACTTTTGACCACCACATTGCCTCCATTGTACGGAAGGCTTTCTACATGGCCCACCTCATAAATAAGGGTATTATATGACAAGGAGGTCATAACATTCCTGTACTCTTCCCTTATCAGACCCATTATAGAGTACAATGCCCCCTTTGGCATGTACCTTGCCAAGTATGCTAAGTCTGTCACTTTCTGAAACTTAAGCTGCTTTATCTAATTATGTCAACGATGTTTTATCAATGTTTGTAACCTTACTGAAGACTGTATATTATACCTATTTCTAAATGTTTCTATTGTTCCTAATGTAATGTACTCTGCTAACTTGAGCTTTTCTTCCCGGGCCTCTGCTGAAAATGGACGTATATCCAGTTGGACCTTCCTGGTAAACAAATGTAAAATAAATAAAATAAAAAAATAAAATAAATAAAATAAATAAATAAGTACATGTATCAGTTGGAGAGACCACAGAGGTTGCTACCAGGAAAATCCAGGGTCTCAAACACCTATCCTATACAGACAGGCTAAAAGCCCTGTCCTACTCAGTCTCATACAGACTGCTCAGAGGTAACCTGTATCTGGCATACAAGGCCATTTCAAACACAACCTTGATGGAGTTGCTGCATATCCGTAAGACGAACTCCACTCATGCAACCCACTTGCAAGGCCTTAATCTGGTCTGTGACATTAATAGAAATTGTTGGCAGGATAGATTTGTGTCTCAAAGACTCCCCTGTGTGTGGAATATTTTTTATTTATTTTATTTTATTTTATTTTATTTTACATTTGTTGACCGGGCTAGTCTGGCTGGATACATGTCCATTTTCAGCAGAGGCCCGAGGAGAAAAGCTCCACTAATAAAACTAAGTGACTAACAAATAACAAGTAAATAACAAGTAAATAACAAGTAACTAAAGCATGCAGGCAACTAAGGGAAAAATTGATATATAGAATAGTAATGGGAAGGCAATTTAAACAAGAAATAAACATCAGTACAGAATCATTATAATTTAAATATCTACTGTAGATAGACTGCTAAAAGGAGTTGAAGAAGGGAGAGAAATAGGAACAGATGGAGAGTTTGTAAAAATGTAGTCATAGAAGTCAGTTAGTAGCAGGGATATAGTGATGAGCACTACTTTTAGGATAGAGATTTGCACACAGGAAGTTTGGAACTGGGTTACATGCATGGAGAGAAAACAGGTTAGAGATAGTGGAGGGTAACATAAAAAGAGGTAGGTAGGAGTAAATAAGCAGGCTGGTGGGTTGCTAGGTCTACTTCTTGGAGGGAAAGAAGTAGTGAAGTAGGGTAGGTAGAAGAGCAATGTAGGGTGCGAGAGAGAGTGACAGAATAGTCCCCTCTCCATGTCAAGCAGAGTACCTCTCTAGCCCTTTTTAAGAGGAACCTGGACAACTGGATGGGAAACAATAAATATACCCCTGGGATCTCACCTGTGCCCCTGCTTGACAGGGGAAACAAGTGCTGGCTTTGAGGGAACATGGGTGAAATTCCTGGCTAAGCTTATAAGGGTCTCCAGGCCAATTGCCTAGTATCATCCTATCAACCTACGATATGTAAACCTTTTGTTGCTGTCTGTGAAGTCATGTCAGCATCTGATCATTAGTCTATAATATGTCAGTTAAATCCAAAAAGTACCTATTAACAAATGTTTCAAATGTTGTAAAGGTAATTACATTAGTATAGCTATAGCTCCTAAGTTATTGTATTGGGACTGCATGTCACATTTTAATTTGGTATCCATTAAGAAATATTGGAAGGTTTGCTATGGTAGTATGGAAAAATGATTCTTACTTTTATTCCTCTTATAAGGAATATTAGTATGTAACACAGAAACCCTTGGAGGAACAGTAACAATTATAGCTTCATAGGTTCATACTAGGCTATCTGCCCTGGGGCAATTATAAGCCTAGCCCGATTCTGTATGGCTTACGCCACCCCTTGATTTGAGTATACTGTGCCCTTTTTAAGGTTTAGTTTACTGTGCCTCTGTCTAATAGTGACACGGGAGTAATCCCTGGGACAAACCTACGATCCCCCATCCACTTATCGAGATTCCTCTTGAAGAGATTCAGTGAGGTGCTCTGCCTCACATGAGCTGGAATTCTATTCCAGAGCGAAGGGAGCCTCTGGGTTATGAACCTGTCCCTCCAGCAAGTTCTATTTATTTCTGTGCTGAGGTTCAAGTCCCTCGAGCGTGTGGCTCTAAGGGATTTAGATTTACTGAGGTGGAGCATGTCCATTAATTCTGGATTTGACATAGCTTTGTATGTCAGGCATAGATAGCTGGAGTTTTTTTAACCGAGCAGCATATGGCATCTGTTTGAGACCCTTGATCCTCTTGGTGAGATACTTTTGGGGTCTTTCTAATTGCTGCAGGTGTCGGGTAAGGTACATCCCAAAGGGGCATTGTATTCTATGATGGGCCTGATGAGGGATGAATAAAGGGGCACGATTACCTCTCTTGATCTAGATGTGAAACCCTTCATGATGAGGTGGGCTATGTAGAAGGTCTTTCTAACCACTTTGGCAATGTGGTTTTCAAAGGAGAGATTGCTATCAACTTGGGTCCCCAGGTCCCTAATAACTTTCTCTGTACTTAATGGGTTTCCGCCTATGTGGTAATTTGTGGGCACATTGTTTTTGCCAAAGGGTATGACTATACATTTTTTGGCATTTAGCTTTAAACCATGGCACTGGCACCAGTTATCTGTTTCTCTCAGACCTTTTTGAAGGATGTTTATGTCAGCTGGAGAGTTGATTATGGCGCCCAGTTTGCAGTCATGTGCGAACTTGGTTAGCCATAGTACTCCCACGTTTGCCTGTACCTTGGAAAAGTATATACCGAACAAGAGTGGTCCCAGGACAGAACCCTGTGGGATGCCACTTGTGACCGGTTTCGAGTCTGACATGGCTCCAGCAACTCTCACTCTGTGGGTTCTGTCTTTGAGCCAGTTTGCGACCCATCTTGTGACATAGGGGTTTATTTTTAAGCTGGATAGCTTATCTATGATGCCCGAGTGGGGTACTGTGTCAAGTGCCTTTGCAAGGTCCAGATAGGCTGTGTGGACTACCTTCCCTTCATCTATGGCTTTGGTGACTGTTTCAAAGAAGTCAACCAGGTTGAAAAGGCAGGATCTGCCCTTGACAAAGCCGAACTGGGTAGGATCTAGTGTCTGTAGGTCCACAATGTCTTTGTTTAAGAGCTCCATGATGATTCTCTCCATAGCCTTGCAGACTAAGCTAGTCAGGCTTATGGGGCGGTAGTTTCCAGGGTCCGTAGAGGCTCCACTCTTGTGGAGTGGGACCACTGTTGCTGTACGCCATTCTGTGTGCACATATCCTGTAGTGAGGCTGAGATTGTATAGCTGTTTTATTTGAGAGATTAGTTCCTCTTGGAGTTCATGTAGGATGCAACCTGGGACGCCATCTGGTCCCATGGAAGCAGTGTTTTTTGCTTTGGAGAGGGCAGCCTTCACCTGAGCATCTGAGATGTTTGGGAGGCAGCCCTCTGCCGGGATAGATACTTGCTCTTTTGGGGAGTTTGCACTGAACCTGTCTGCCAGGATATTGGCGATGTCTGTGGGTTCAGTGTATTTTTTGTCATTTAGAATCAACTCAGAACAAGTCTGGGAGTTGCATCCCAGGTTTCTAACATAACTGAAAAAAGCCTTATGATTGTCTTTGGTGTCCTGTGCATTTTTCTCTCGAAGCTGGCCTTGGAGGATTTTATGAGGGATCGTAATTTTTTGCTAGTACTGATCAGAGATGCCTTCCCTATTAGGGATTTTGCTCTATCATGTAGTAGCTTCCTCCTTCTGTTGTACAGTTTATTTATGGCAGGGGTCCACCAGACCAGACGCCTGCCTTTGGATGATTGGGTCTTGGTTTTGTTTGGGATAGCATGATCCATGCATTCCTGGAGATGTCCGTAGAATGCATTTATATAGGATTCTGCAGTTTGGGCCATAGTTTCCACTGGCCCTGGGGCCTTGAAGGATTCCACTTCGGTTTTGAGAAGTGAGAAGTTCGCTTTTGAGAAGTTTTTCACTGTGGTTTTCTGGGCTGGGGATGGGGTCGGGATGTGGACATCCAGTGAAATTAATTTATGGTCTGATCTTACCAATGTGGGATATACTTCTGGTGTGGAGCATAGAGTCCCCTTGTTGGTAATGATCAGGTCTAGTATGTTGTCCCCTCTTGTGGGAGTGGTGACTAGTTGTTCCATAGCATTTGAGTTTATAATTTCCAGGAATCTTTGGGCTAAGGTGCTGGGGCTTGAGTAGTGCTCCCAGTCAATGTTTGGGTAGTTGAAGTCGCCCAATATAATGGTGTTCGGAGAGATCTTCATGTTCTCCAATGTTTTCAGGAAAGCCGAGTGGGATTCCTGACTGAGAGAGTGGTCTGTAGGATGCTATAAACTGAAAAGCAGTCTTGCCCACTGTTAGTTGCACATGGATGGTCTCCGATACTTCGTGCAATGCCACTAACCTGGAGGTGTGGATATCCTTGATAAATATGGAAACTCCCCCTCCTTTTGTGGTTCGGTCCGGGTTTTGGGGCCGAAAAGCATGATATGAGGTATAGCCTGGTAGTGCTGGGGTGCTCCCTAGAGCCTTGAACCAGGTTTCTGTCACTGCACAGATATCAATGTTCTCCATACTGAGGAGAGCTTCAAGTGCGTGCATCTTGAGGTTAAGACTTCTGGCGTTTAGCAGCATTACCCTTAGTTTCTTGTTCCTTGTGCTGTCTATGGGGGTGGGTTTGAATTTTGAGCCTTGCCCAAAAAAGGCACTATGGGGGTGGCAAGAGCCTTTGCCAATATCCGAAAGCCCAGTGGTGACAGGTGCAAGCTGTCCCTAGCAAAGCAACGTGGCTTGTCGAGCATGTCATCCCAGGCTGACAGACACTGGATCCCCTTTGAATTACACCAAAATTTTAGCCAATTGTTAAAATCGATCATTTTGTCTTTGTACTGTGGCATCATTCTAGGTGAGGGTAAGATGCTGCTCAAGGTCAGGGTCATACCAGCCTGGGCTACATGATCAGAGAGCTCCTCTATGTCTCTTTTCATGTAGTCTAGGGAGGTACGTCTCAGGTCATTCACACCAGCATGTACAATGACTGAGTCATATTTGTATTTGCTTTGGAGTGACCTGAGTGCTTGCGTTATGTGTCGGATCCTAGCACCCGACAGGCAGCTCACCGTGACCTTCTCTTTATTCAGCCTGGTGAGCGGGACGTCAGTGTGTCTGACAATAGAGTCACCTATAACAAGAGTATCAGGTGTGTTATTCAGCCTTAAGGGATGTGGCTGCTTGGCACACTGACTTTGTGGGTTGTGTTGTGTGTGTTTTGTTTTGAGGTAGCGTTTGCTTGGTTGTCTGCTTTGGAGGTCTCTGTTGCTTAGGTAGATTTTTATTTAGAGCCTCCGAGTATGTTTTTGTGTATTTATGTGTTTGGTTCGCTGATGTGGTGGGACTATGTGATACTGGAATTGTGTTGTGTGAGGTTACCTTCTCCTCCTGACTGGCTACACCAGTTTTGAGATGAGAGAGCTCAGCCTCCAGTTTGGCTAAATAGTTGCATCTCTCACATATATTTGAACCTGTTTGGAGGAGGAGAGGGTTGTCCGTGTACATGAGACATTTGTAACATTGCCTCAAAATTCCCAGATTCACCAGCTGGACTGGAGAGGAAACCATTGACTGACCTTTGGACATGCTAGAGTAATAGGGAAACTGAATTTAAGACAGACCAATAGAGGACAGGGTAATCGTAGAGAGTATAAGAGTAAGTAGTGCTTCTGGTTTAATAGTGCTAACTTGTAGGATTACTTAATTGGACCAGTGAATGGCCTTAGAATGAGAATATGGTGTTTAAATTGAGAGATAGAGCAGTTCTAAGGGAAAAAGTGAAGAGCAGACTTTGTGGAGCCAGGAATAGTTAAACCCAATTAGGCGGCGCTGCCCGCTGTTGCGCTATGCACAAAACCGCGCAAAACCGCGCAAAAGAGGGTTTTAAGAGAGGAAGATGAAGGAGTTTTGGAAATGACCCAAAATGGTCAATAAAACTACAGTTTCAAGTCAGTAACCACTCCCACAGGGGCAGGCAGGCTGCTCAATGTTTTTCACTGCCACTGATCAGAGAGACTTCCCTTTAGCCCAAGCAAAAAATGGCCTCACAGAAACTTACAAACAGTTCAAAAACAGCAAGCCTGTAACTGAACTTTTTTAAATCTCAGAAAAGTGGGAAAAAAGCAAGATTTTTTTTTGTTTTTTTGTTTTTTTCAGAGATAGCAGAGGTTCACAAGTATCAACAAGTTACAACAGTGCAGTAAATGACCCCACACAAGAGTGCTAGGCCAAAGACAGATAAAATGCAAATTTTGAGAAAAAAACGATTTTAAAAATAAGTGCAAACAGGAAATTCAGTAAACAGCTCTAGGTTGTGCTCTAAATACAGTTACTAATGCAGAAATCAAATTTAACAAGCCAGAAAATGCTCAAAATAGGTGGCTATGCAGAAAAACTTAGCAAATAAACAGAGGAAATATACTTAAAATCTCAAAAGTGGCTCATTTCGTCTCTCAGCGTTTTCTCCTCTTGGTGGGTGCTTCACCAACAGCCAACAAGCCTGAAGGAAGAATTATTCTCTAGAGAAAGATCACGGGTAGATTTAGTGTATTTTTTCATTTGAGTAAATGTAATTAGATATAGGACAGGATAAAGGCAATGAGTGATATGAATGAGGTTTTGCTTTTAATATAGTATCACTTCTGTATGTGTGTTGTTCTTCTGCTCTAGTGGTACCTGGATTCTTCTTAGTTCTTCTGTTTCCATTAAGGGATTGCCACAGCAGAACAATGGTCACCAGAACGATTGGCAGTGGAGTTTTATGGTGTTGTGTTGCCAGCCCGGCACCCAACCTTCCACAGAAGGCTCACACATGCATACTTGGGCCAATTTAGAGTGTCCAATCCACCTTCAGCATATCTTTGGAATGTGGGAGGAAACCGGAGCACCCCAGAGGAAACCAACGGGACTGCAGGGAGGCAATGCAGACTCCGCAGAGAAGGCACCCCAGCCGAGAATCAAACCGGAGAACCTCTTGCTGTGAGGCAGCAATGCTAACCACTTACCACCGTGGCCACCCTCTAGGGGTAACCTGGATATACATTACTAAATCAATTACGTTAAAAGATAGTGATCACCCTAAACAAAGAGCAAAGATGTTTAGTAACTGTTTAACGTCTGTGCAAAATAGCTACATCTTAGAACATTTTTTTCTTGGTGCAGCTATAATGAATCTGACTGTCCAACAGTGAGAGATCAACATGTTCCTTAAAGCCTTATCAAGGAGAAAAGGTAGTCATACTATAGGACTTAAAAACCTCTTGCTTTGTTTATGAGGAATATATCAAAAGAACTAATTCTTGTTTTGAAATATCTTTATTTCTTTTAATTGAAAAATGGCTGGTATTATATCATTCCACAAGAATGGCAACAGATCTAATTTATCAATCTATTCAACAACATATTTAATACCCCATCTAGGGAACTGGCTTGAGAATGGAGTTAAATATAATTTACCAGTTACTGGTCTTATTCCAATCCACGACTGTCAATAGTTCAAGTATTTTATTGTAACCTCTTCATCTAGATAGTTTTATTTCTAAAACAAAATCAATCCAGCTGTAAATCCTCCTTCTTCAAAAAAGATACCTAACTCCAGATAATACCTTTTATAGGTTTTATTGGGATAAGTGCTTCTGTCCTTGTATACGTCTTCAGATGCAGTTCTTACATATAAACGTTCTATAATCATGATGCTACTATAAATATTGTTACAGAGGGGGTGTAGTACACTGTGGGATAACTGAGTTCCACCTGGCTGGCCTTTCACCTGCTTAGAATGAAGACATCTTATAGGATGTTAAACCCATCCTCATTTGCAAGGAGGGCATTTCCCCTGCTCAGAATATAGAAATCTGACAGGATGTTAGACCAATCCTCATTTGCATGGGGTTGCTAACATGTAATGCTTGGTAATCCTGTGTGTCCAAGCCTTGGAATTCGTATATGTTATTACCTTAAAATCTGTCCTTTCTTACGTATAAACTCATAATCCATCAAGTTTACTTGTGTGGCTAACAGACAAAATTTTACATAATAGTTTACAGACATTTTTTTTTTTGTTCAGCAAATATCACTATGTTGTTTTAATAAACATTCGCTGTTTAAAATAGTTTTAAACCGGCAGAACAATAAAGCAGCAAACTCCCTTATCATTCACTCCGGAGCAGCTCAGGAAAAGCTGCCTGCTTAATTCCACCATAGGAACAACAGAGCAGCCTGAGCTCATTTTCAGAAAATCCATTTGTAATACCATACAGAAAACAAATGTTCATAACTCTGTAACTATAAGAGCTAGACTAAAAATGTAAACGCGAAAGTTGTTCAACAGAGACTGACCTTTCCAACAGTGTAAATGTTGATAGTGTATATCAAAGTCATTATTAAATATTTGGCAAGGAATGCTGATATTGTGCATATTTTTTACCTTTTTGGAAAAACAAAGCATAATATCTTGGTCAATGTACTATGCAGACCCATACAATTTGAATGTAATTTGTTAGTATGAATGTCAGCTTTAAAATGATACCTTAACCATTACTGTGTGATGTTCCTTTCTTGAGATATTCACAGAAATATGATTAATATATTATTTCTCATAACTGATAAATAAACAAAGCATAATATCTCATCACCTGTAACAGACAGCGCCTACATATCAGTATAGAAGTTGTGCATCTGAATGTCAGCTTCAAAATGATGCATCATTTGTGTGATCACCATGCTCCCTTGCAAAGATATGGGCATAATAATGAAAAGTATTGCAAATGTATAATTTTCATAATTGTACAAGACTAAACAAACTGTGATATCTGTACATGTGTAGAGTGCGCAGACACAGTTCTTTTACCATGTTGTAAGGAGTAATACTGTCTTCAAAATGAGGTATTACTTGGCACAGTGACATGCTCCCTTGCAAAGTTATTTACCAAAATATGAAAAACAAATCATAATTTCCATAACCTAATTCCAAACAAACTTTGCACATGGGTCCAACATACAGGCAAAATTCTTTTACCATGTTGGAACCAGCAATAATGACTTCACAATGAGGTATTACTTGGCACATTCAGATGTTCCCTTGTAAAGTTATTTACCAAAATATGAAAAAAATGTCATAATTTTCATAACCCATGTCCGAAACAAACTTTGATATCTGCATATGAGTACAACATACAGGCACCATTTTTTTCCTATGTTAGAACTATCAATACTGTTTTCAAAATGAGGTATTACTTAGCACATTCAGATGCTCCCTTGCAAAGTTATTTACCAAAATATGAAAAAAATCATAATTTCCGTAACCTAAGTCCGAAACACACTTCGATATCTGCACATGTTTACAACATACAGGCACAATTCTTTTACCATGTTAGAACTATCAAAACTGTCTTCAAAATGAGGTATTACTTGGCACTGCACGAACCCATTCTGTAAATGTCTTGCCATCTAAACTCTACACATGCCTGATAAAAGCAGAATAAAAAAAGAACTATTGCAGGATGGTTACTGACATATTATGTTGTACGTGCTAGCACTCTCCTGAAACAGTTGTTCTTTCTCAGCATCTTCACCAGCTCCTTACCACAGTTATTTGCCAAACACAGAAAAATATATTTTACACAACACATTTCATAGTAAAGTTTTACTTACTACACTGGTCCTACTTGGTCAAGGGTGTTTTACATTCTTCTCACAAGCTGCATATTATCAATCCTTCATAGCTCTCCTCACGCCGTTGTGGAGGTCAGTCAAGAACAATGCAATGCCTTCCTCAGTTAGGTGAACGCCATCCCTTGTGAACAGGTGAACATCTTTCACAGTGATGCTGTCATGGTAGATTGTAGATCCACCAGCACTGTGCATCAAGCCATGCATGAACCCATTCTGTAAATGTCTGGCCTTGTGAACTGCCTGTTGATGTTTTCCATATCTGTCGAGGAATTATATCAGACCACACAAAATGACAACGTGGCCACCAAGACTGCAGGTGTTCAAAAATTGCTGTGATTTGAAACCATAGTGAATAGATACTTGCAGCTATATGCCATATACACAAACATATGATTATATATATATATATATATATATATATATAAAATAGCATTTAACTTTCAGACACACACAAACTTTAGCCTCATAGAGCAAGACATCTGGACAAAGCATAAAATAAATAGGGCCAGACTATAAATAATGCTGTCATGCACTTAAAAAAATTGGTAGAACAGGATTTCTGTTACTATGCATTTCTCTAAGGCATATTAAATGTAAAACAGAAATGTCTGTTACTTAGCAACTTCAGTCCGTTTTATGAGGAACACCCAAACATATGGAAAATGAGTCCCCATACGACCCTTTAGTACTGTAAAAGCTGAAAGGTTTAAATGTAAAATAAGAACAAAACTATAATTGGTAACTCAACAAAATGACTTCACAGTTCAAAATGCACAGGAAATAATTTACCACAGTATTGCAGGATAGTCTCAAATAAATAAAGACCACATTTGACGTAGGGTATAGTCATTGCTTATAAGTAAAAAAGAAAAATAACTACTAAACTATAATCAGTAACTCAACAAAAAGTAAACAATGTAAAATATATTCTTCCACACACACCCACATTTGTTACATTTCTTGACATTGTGCAAATGACAGAAAGAAAGTGGTGGTGGTGGGGGTGGCTTGCAATGACTCCAAGTGGATAAACAGCCAAATCTGACTTGTCCATTCATCAATGTGCTAATGACTTGTACTTATGTGAATAACTCTAACAGCTGCTGACAGGTTTGCCTGAAAAGTGGTAATGAGTCAGTGATATTTTGTAGCTGCAGTTATTGCTATTGTGTTATTGACCTGCATTTCATTACTGTAAAGTTATGCATGCAAAGTTATGCATGCTCAGATATTTTGTAGCTGCAGTTATTGCTATTGTGCTAATGACCTGCATTTCATTACTGTAAAGTCATGCATGCAAAGTTATGCATGCTCAGAGACAGGTGCTAATTGCTCCACAGAACCTGTTGAATAGGCATTCATTATATCACCTTGTGCAGCTGCTGTGTAACACAGAGTCATTATCATCAGTAAGGACAAGACCTGAGTAAGTCCAAACACCTGCAGCAATTGGAGAGACCACAAAATGTTCCTTACAGATAAAATTCAGGGTCTTCAAGATCTGTCTTATGCAGACAGGCTGAAGTAATTGTCACTTTACTCTTTGTCATACTGACTGCTCAGAGGTGACCTGTGCCTTGCATATACAGCTGTCTCTGACCCAGCTGTAATGGAAATGCTGCACATTTATAAGTCAAATGGTACTCGGATCTCTCGCTCAAAGGACCTTAACCTGGTATGTGACAGCAACAAAACTTGCTGGAGAGACAGATTTGTCTCACAGAGGTTGCCCATCTTTGGAACAAGCTTACTATTCATGTTAAGCAAAGCCCCTAATTTGGACGATTGGATGGGTAACTGGAAATTCACCCCAGGGGTTCCAACTGTGTCACTCTTGAACGAGGACAATAGGTAATGATTTTAGTGTGTACATGAGCCACATCCTTGGGAAAACAGGTTGAACTTGGCTAGGCTTGTAAGGGCCCTGGGGCCATTAGTCTAGTAATGTCCTATGATCCTATGAACAGAGACCAGTAGCAACTACTTTGAACAATGGCAGAAAAACAGTGCTAAATGCAGAAAAGGATAGGTGCACACACTTGCCAGTTACAGGACAAGAGTATGAGATCAATTTCACTGTAAGATACAACTCAGTTCAAGCTTCTGTACATAGTGAAGCAGATTCAGACTCATTCAAACTTATTCAAAGCAAGGACAATACATAAATAAAACCCAGACAGTGATCACAACAAACTTAGTATAGCCCATCACAGCAAAATTAAGTATAGGCCCCCACAACTAAACCTCTTATTATCTAGGCAGACACCTTTCGAAAAGAGAAATGCACCATTCTGCAGCACATGGGCAATAGGCAGTGTTAGCAAGAACACCTGATATATATTCCAGGTCCATAGAATTTGTATTTTTAGTTTGTTGATAGCTCCTCCATCCCCATGCTATGTTATACCACCCCTTCTCTCCTTCCCTCCTTATTTAACTCTGCCACTACTATATGGAGACTATGTCAGACCTGGTAAAATGTATTTTCAATGTGTTGGGCCAGATCTAACATCTGCTGACTACAGAAGTAATGCAAACCAGGGCTAGTAATGTCCTACTATAACAGAGTATGTCCTTCCAATCATTTCTTTGCTGCCATCAAATAACTCAATGCCAAAAAAAGGAGAGCAGAAATCTAATCCCCCCACACCAAGCCATTCCATAGTCTGATTACTTGGCTAGTTCTCCATTTCTCCCCAGTGCCATAAACAAAAACTTCCAGTGTGCATACTTTCTGCTTTACCTCTACAATGATTACAGATACTTGTATTTAATTAAAAACTTTTACTTCAAATTTTGTAGCACAAACACTAACAGACATTTGCTAAACAAAGTAATACAGTCTCACAATGAGAACAGACTTACCAACTTCTATGCTTTTGAAACTTACATTCACTGAAACGGCACTGAAACTCACATTGAAAGAAAATGCATCTGGCCATTGGCATATTATGTTTACCCTTGAGCTGTTTTCAAACCATCAGCCTCTTGCACACATTTTAGGACCATGCAAAAGTTCTTTAATTCACCTTCCTCATTGCAATAAATTTCAGTGTATAATAACTAAATCATATCCCTTGTATAATAAGTCATCAGTTGTTAGAGCATGTTTTAAATGTATAGTTTTGAACATTATGAGCATATAAAGAACACATTTAGTCTGATAAGCAAAGAACAACATATGCTACAATTCATCCCTCTGTAAGTATATGTAGTGCACGCACACACACATCTATCTGTGTGTGTATAGATTTTATATATATACAAACAAAACAAAACAGGGAGTGAAACAGAACCCTGCCCTATACGCAGAGAAAAAGGATTAGACATACCTGCATTCACTTTGACACTAGCTGAGGTCCCTACGTACATGTTTTGTAATAGAACGGCAAACTAATCAGTGATTGAAGACGTAAAATACGTAATCCCTTTAAATGTGATCAAATGCCGTCTTATCATCCAGGTGGACTACTAGTAAGGGAGAATTTGTCTGCATCTTGAATCAAAGACACACTGTTAATAATTCTATCAAAACTTTGTTTCCCACAAGCTGTGATTCAAGTGGATCAAACCTAAAAGCAGCAGGACCAGCCTGGACAACAGATCAGCCATAAAAATTGTATCATTCTGGTATAGCACTCAGATTGACCTATAAGCTTCTGCCCCTCCTTGGGGATAACTATCACTGTCACTTCTTTCAAGGAGGGTTGTATCTCTAGTGTTCTTAACACCACAGTTATCAAAACTAACATCTCTGTCAACATCCACTCTTTTCACCTTTCATACGTACATTTCATAAATCCATGTAATTCATGATCACCTTCTTTTCTTCTACAGCCTGCTAAAACCTGTTTTCACCCTGTGCTTGCAATACTTTTGTCTGTAAAAGTGTGTCCTGCTATTCAGTCAGGTCCCTTGATTTAATCCTCTGGATCCTACTGCCTCAAAGCTTCTTCCAAGGAACATCAAAAAGTCTTCTATTGAAGTAAAATATTATATCCAAATGAGGTAGCCAACCTCCTGCAACATCTGTAGTTTGTAGTTTATGGATGAACAAGTGTCCATCATAGCATACCCGCTCTAGTGTGTTCAGTCTCATACAGCTTGCAAGTAGAGATTGGGATACCCGTTCATGTTATGCTTCATTTATTTGCTCATCAGGTTGGGTAGCACAGAAAAGAGAATAAACTAAACATAAACAAGAGAAAAAAATTAAAAGCAGCATCACTTGATTCATTTGAAATACCACTCTCTCCGTAAAAAAAAAAAAATGCTTCTTTGGCCACTGACATGCCTTTCTTTTCTATAATCATTGCTGCTTCCCTAAGTTAATGTTTTCCTCACCCACATTTCCATGGAACCTCTGTCATGAGCCGGACTGTAAAAATTCCTGTCCTCTCCCCTCCCATTACTGCATGCCATCAAGGCATTCTCTTCTAGATACCAATATGTCAGCGTCCTCCTCACTTCTCTGGGTTTTCATGAATTTTCCCCATTCTTTCATCTGATGGCACCTATTTTTCAAAGAAGATTGCTGTCTCTGATTGGGTACATCTGTCTCTGAGCTCTTACACCATTATTTCAAGTTATTTTATCTACGTTCCTGTCCATAGTTTGGCTTCCTTGTTTCAGGCATGCTAGTGCATTTGGTTTCAGGCATGCTAGTGCGTTTGCTCTGATTTACCATCTGCCCTGACTGTCGTCATCACTTTCCTGATCTACTACCTTTCTTCTGTTGCACCACTCTTGGTCTCTCTTTTGTACTTGTTCCAGGCATGTACAGTTGACAGGCATTTCTTCAGATATGCCATTTAATGCATTTCCAGGAGAATTTCCTTTTTCCTCTAGCCAATAGATTTTTTTCCCCAGGTACTACATCTTTGTATTTCTAAACTGACTGCTTCATTCTTAACCACAACAAAACACAGTTGCTTATTTAGTAAGCACTTTCCTGTCTGTAGCGACACCGTAAAGACTACAATTTTGTACAAAAGGCCAAAATTGCTCATGGGATAGTGCACATTCCCAAAATACAGGTGTGCAGTAGAGAAAACCCACCATAATACTGCGCTGAAAACAATGACTGTATGCAGCACAAACATTTCAAATGTCCCTCCTCACCAAATGTTTCTGATCCTGTAATGGAAAGTGAACGTCACAATCAAGTAAATCACAATCTAAGTAAATAGAACAAAACTCAGAAAGCCGTTTAATCGCTTCTGATGTAACAATGAAGACGCCAGCATGAAGCCAAACAAAAAGAAATAACACCCAAAGCTTACTGCAGTTACAGATATATCAGCCACAACACAATCTATGTGCACACAAGACTTCATAAGGCAGGATTTTCAAAGCAATACACTGGCGAAATTCTAAAAGACACCAACAAACACACGTGCTGAATTGCGATGAAAGAGAACCAAATATTACAGTTTCAAAACAAACCTTTTCCTCTACCTATCAACGTCCAGCCCCTGCCAGGGCGTGCTGTGTCTGATATGAAACACCCATCAATTTGAGAAAAGCAGTCAGATCTTCAATTACTCCCAATGAAAAACAAACCACAAGCAGCAATACGCTGCTCTCTACAACATACACTTGCTAAAGACAATACTTATGCCAAGATGTACATATTGATAGACTTCCCAAGTGGGAGCTGAAATTAATTTAGTGTGAAATGAGCACTTGTAAGGAATACCTCCATTGCAGCCACTTGTAAGAAATGTCTCTGTTGTAGCTGTATGGCACTTGCCTTTCAGGATTTTTCATGGCTGTGAGGAGAGGGATGAATTACCGATGGTCTCCCGAAACGGTGAACAGAAATGTTCCATTACAGTAAATAAAAGGCTCCAGTAGCAATATAGCAAATACCAAAAAAAAAATTAAATAAATAAAGGGAATTGCTACTGGAGGACCTCTATTTATTGTAACAGAACAAAGAAAAGTTAGGTCAGGGGGTGGAGGTGTTAAGCAAGTGGCCGCATGGATTGCAAGAATCCGATTGGTTGCCACCACTTGCTTCCTGCAACACAAATAGAATCGGCTTGCAAGCAGATACACAGTGTATTGCAAGCTGATTTAATCGTAAATTTTAACTATAAACATGATGTTTATCCACACTGAAAATAAAGTTGAGAAGGTACCTGACAAAGTTCAGGTACTTTTTCAACTTAATTTATAACAGTGGAGCCAAAACTTTAATAGAAAGTTAACGGCTCTTGTGGAAGGCACTCGGGTGGAACAACATACCTTTTCTGGCATCTCAGAGAGCACTCTGGTGTAAGCACAAAGGCGCCTTCAGAAGGCACTCGGGGTTAATGAGCATTGGTAGATTCTGTTAGCCAAGCATCTTTTTCTGTTGTTCATCGCAAGCTTCCTCACATCCTAAGTTAACCTATGAATCATGCAGTGGTCAGATTGTACAAAAGAGTTAACTGTATTGAACTGAGTTTACAATACTGTACTGAAGAGAAATAATAAAAATGTTATTTCAGGCTGTAGCAGGGAAAATAAAATAATACTGAAGAAGTAAAAATTATGAAAATATGCCACAAGGTCATAATAAACCTGCCTTATGATCTGATTTTCTAGCAGAAGTGGTACTTTGAGTGTGAATCATGACACATAGGCTTACCAAGTACTACCTGTGAACATCTTCATGTAGATGAGGATGGGGCTAACATCCTATCAGCTGTCTTCATTCTGAGCAGGTGAAAGACCAATCAGGTGGTAGTGGATTATCCCACTGTATTATGCACCCTCTGTAACAGTATTTATAGTAACATCATTATTATAGAAAGTTTAGATGTAAGAACTGGATCTGAAGAAATATACAAGTATGAAAGTGCTTATCCTAATAAAACCTATAAAGTAATGATCTGAAGTCAGTCTCTTTTTGAAGGAGGAGCATTTGAAACTGAACTGCTTTTGTTTTTAGAAATGAAATTATTACGATGAAGGGATTTTTCTAAATATTTGAACCCTTGACAATCCCAAAATGGGAATAGACCCTATTCCTAAGTCAAAGTATGATTAAAGTTCATGAAATTAGTATTGCTTCAGTCTTTGATGTTAGCCCAAAGTGCAACTCAAAGCACCCACAATGTGCCCAGAACTGACTCCTTCAGCAATTCATACAAAGCCACATGTATCGATAACATATCTAAATATGACTATAAATTCTGTTTTATGAGACCCATTGCTTCTACTACTATTGGAACTGTCTGGATATCTTTCTTTCACATTGCCTAATTTCTGCCTGCAAATCCTGGTATTTTGTAGCTTTGTATCTCTCTCTCTCTCTCTGTACATCAGACACTGCAATCAGGAGGTGTAGCAATTTCAATGATCAATGCTACTTTTGTCTTCTTTTCATGGACTACTGTGTCTGGTTTTCTTCCATCTATTTTTTGAACTGTTGGCAATGAGCGATCCCATGTTATATCAGCTTCATTATTTTCTATAGTGCAAACACAACAAACACTAAATCACAGTGTCTCTTGGAAAATAATAAAATAATAAAAAAACTGCTCCTTTAGCATTAAACAGTTTTATTATGCTTTCGTTTACAGACTTCTTCAGAATGTGAAATGCTGTTAAATGTTTTTTTTTTGTAGTCCAGCCATGCCTTAATTAGATTCTTCCCTTTTTACAATTCTCCATTTGACTTTACTTAACAACAAACGATCCTTTATTCCAATTGACTTTCTTTTGTTACCCTTTTGTTCTATCGCCACTATTGAGTTTTCTTCTAAATGACTATAAACTCTGTTGGCATCAGTTTCAGGACATAGTTTATACATCGTCAAAAAGCAAGTTATTGGTCTATATTTTTTTAGGATATCTTTTGCAGGTTCACTCTTTAGGAGGAATGATGGCATATGTTCGGGGTTTGCATACAAATAGTTCTTACTCATGGCTATATCTTCTTGTAGGATGTTAATACTTTTAGCCAGAAGTTTGGTACTTCATCTGGGCCTGGAGATTTCCATTTAGGAGATTTTTTAATTTTGTTTCAATTTCTCTGGTAGTTATTCATCCCATTTCATAACCTGTACATTTGAATTTCTAGCACCTTCTGTGTGGAGTCTGCATGTCCTCTTCGCGGTCGAGTGGCCTATGAAAGACATGCGTGAATGGGCATGCCTTCGTTGAAGGTTGGGCGTCGAGCTGGCACCTCGGCACCGTAAAAATCTGCTGCCAATCATTAGCGGACCAGAGTTCCGCTGTGGCGACCCCTAACCGGGAAAAGCCAAAAGAAGACCATTCTTTCTTTTACTTCTTCTATCCATTCTGCATCTTTTTTATGTCCCACAGGAATTTCATAGATATTTATCCAAAATGTGTCTTTCTTCTTTTTTTTTTGGTATTTTTCTATTCCTTTTGCCTTACTTTACACTTCTCTATAAAACTTCTTTGGGTCACCAATAAATTGTATATTGTGTATTTTTCCTTTATGTTTGTCTGCATACAGTGGATATAAAGAGTGTACACACCCCTGTTAAAATGCCAGGTGTTTGTGATATAAAAAACGAGGCCACAATAAATCATTTCAAAAATTTTTCCACCTTTAATGTGACCTTTAACCTGCACAATTTAATTGAAAACAAATCTGTTAGGGGAAAAATATAAAAAGTAAAAACATACAATAAGCTAGTTGCATAAGTGTGCACACCCTTAAACTAATACTTTGTTGAAGCACATTTTGCTTTAATTACAGCATTCAGTCTTCGTGGGTACACACCTGCCATCAATTAAAGAGACTCTGATTAACTCCAAATAAAGCTCAGCTGTCCTAGTAGGATTTTCCTGACATTTACTCAGTTACCTGCTACACCCAAAGCCATGGTTTGCAGAGAGCTTACAAAGGATCAAAGGGATCTCATTGTTGAAAGGTATTAGTCAGGAGAAGGGTACAAAAAAATTTCCACAGCATTGGATATACCATGGAACACAGTGAATACAGTCATCAAAAAGTGGAGAAAATATGGGACAACAGTGACGTTGCAAAGAAATGAATGTCCCTCCAAAGTGGATGAAAAGACAAGAAAAATCTGGCCAGGGAGACTGCCAAGAGACCTACAGCAACACTGAAGGAGCTGCAGGAATTTCTGGCATGTACTGGTTGTGTACTACATGTGACAACAATCTCCCGTATTCTCCATTTGTCTGGCCTATGGGGTAGGGTTGCAAGTTGGAAGCCTTTTCTTACACAGAAAAATATCAAGGCCTGGCTAAAATTCACAAAAGAATGCATCAAGTCTCCTAAAAGCATGTGGGAAAATGTGTTATGCTCTGATAAGACCAAGGCTGAACTTTTGGGCCACAGTTGCAAAAGGTACATTTGGCACAAAAACAGTACTTCGCATCACCAAAAGAACTCCATCCCCACAGTGAAGCATGGTGGTGGGAGTATCATGCTTTGGGGTTGCTTTTCTTCAGGAGGAACTGGGGCTTTAGTCAAGGTGGAGGGAATTATGAACAGTTCCAAATACCAGTCACCTTTGGCCCAAAACCTTCAGGCGTCTGCTAGAAAACTGAAGATGAAGAGGAATTTCACCTTTCAACATGACAATGACCCCAAGCATACATCCAAATCAACAAAAGAATGGCTTCACCAGAAGAAAATTAAAGTTTTGGAATAACCCAGTCAGAGCCTAGACCTAAATCCAATAGAACATCTGTGGGGTGACCTGAAGAAGGCTGTGCACAAGAGATGCCCTCGCAATCTGACAGATTTGGAGCACTTTTGCAAGGAATAGTGGGCAAATATTGCCAAGTCAAGATGTACCATGCTGATAGACTCCTACCCAAGAAGACTGAATGTTGTAATTAAATTAAAAGGTGCTCCAACAAAGTATTAGTTTAAGGGTGTGCACACTTAAGCAACCAGCTTATTGTAAATTTTTTATTTTTTTATATTTTTCCCCTAACATATTTCTTTATTTTTCAATTGAATTGTACAGGTTATAGGTCACATTAAAGGTGGGAAAAGTTTTGAAATTATTTATTGTGGTCTTTTTTTTTTTATATCACAAAAACCTGGCATTTTAACAGAGGTGTGTACACTTTTTATATCCACTGTATCTTCTAAGTTTTCTACCTGTGCCGATATCTTTACTTTATTATTTGCAATGGTGTACGATAGATCCTGGTTTGTTCTAATACTGTGCATTGCTTTTATCACGTCTATCTTTCTGAGTGCTTTTGTTGATCTGTTCCCTGTTTTGTAGTCTTCTAACAGCGACGTTTCTTGTATTAATTGCATTATAGTTTTCTCTGTTCGGTAGTTCTTTGATGGCATTTGATTTCTCCCCTTCCTTTCCCTTACTGCCCTGTGTTTTTGTGGTGTGAATTTATTTGTTATTAATTTAGCTGCACAGTAATATATCCTGTTTACTTCTATTATAATGCATGAATTTCTGTGCACAATCTTGATTACTGTGTTCATTTGTTTTGTCAAGCCTATAACATTCTGGGTCTTATTAACTTTTGTTTCAGTAGGGAGATGAGAATTAAATGATATTTCTGTTGTACTGTATTTGTAAGTCACTCAGAATTTTTTCTTTGAAGAATAGATGAAAAAGGGAAGATGTATTCAGGTAATCACTGCAAATCTTTTTATCCACATTTGGCTGAAAGAAAGTGAGATTATGTGGTGACATGTAGGGCTGAGTTAACATTTGCTTTTTGATTCGTGATATTTTTTTTTTGCTGCATTTTGCCTTCTTTCTGTTGATCACCAGCCCCCTCTTGGTCTATTAGCCCATTTATTCCCCATCACAAAGGCAAGAGATGATCAAGTAGGGCTGTCATCTGTTTAGCAATCAGTAGTGGTTTGCATTTTTCTGTTTTCTTCCTGGCCTTAATTGGAGTATATCTTGCAAAGTACAGGGAAGAGATATGGGGTGGGCCATCCACCAGAAAAATGGCTAGGGTGGGCAATAGAGGCAGCCACCCCGGGAGCAAGGTGTTAAGGATGAGATCAGCAGATGCAGATCTATAGTAGTGCAATGGCAGCATTTGCTTTCTGAATGCTGGTGTTGTATTTGCAGTAAGGCCTGAAGCACTGTTGCTTCAGTGCTATACATATGATATTCAGAATAGGGTATAACAAGCTACAGACTTTGAAAGATGGCTGCACACTGACCAGCAACTTATTCTCAGCTCTCCCAGTGTGAAAAAAGACGCTGAAAAACAAGGGCCAAGAATTCTGTCACTTTTAGTAAATTAATTTACTGGCTAGTAAGTGCACTGCTTGGATGCCAGCAAAGAAGAGACTAAGAGAGCCTGAAAGAAAATCAACTAGAAAAGGTGAAGAGAAGACACTGACTGTGCAGTATAAAGCAGTTCAAGCTCTAGCTTTGTTGCAAGACATGGCTTCCAGTAATCTAGTTGAAAACAATAAATTAAATGTGCTCAGATTTGATTAAAATAAACAAAACACTTAAGGAGTATATCAACTCAAATAACAAAAGGCTGTAAACAATGCAAGAAGCTTTAAACAGATATTTAGATGAGCTGATTAAACTGCAAATAACAGAGGTCTACATGAAGAAAATGTGGGCTTAGTATGAGAATGCTCAAGAAGAAGAGAGAGCATGTAGGGAAAATCAGACCAGAGAAACTAGAAGGAGCAGGCTGTATTAATTTTATAAAGGCACAGATGAGCAACTGGACTCAAATTCCACAGTAGGAACTGTTAATTGAAAGGGCACACTATATATTTGCTCCAAATCTGACCATGAGAAAGCAGACACAATTTGTACTGTTAGGATGCAAACCTACTAGCAGAAATAGTTGATCCTGATAAAACTGTGGCAAAAGGTCAAAAGTATTAAATGTTGGAGATAGTAGACTGTTTGTGGCAAATGATTGTTCATTGTATACCAGACAGAAGAGAAACACATTTATTTCAGCAATCAGGGGATATTTAGAGGCAGGTGTGACATTCAAGCTGCTGTATCCAGCTGTTGTCAGAATATTTTTTCCTCAAGGATCAAAGTCATTTTTGATACTGAATGGGCTAAGGAGGAAATACAAAGGTTTGTCCAATAAAAAGTGAGCCATCAAGCAGAAGGGAACTGTGGTTCTCATTCTTCTGATAATAAAGTACATGGGGAGACTTTGCCTTGAAACCTTTTCCATTGTTCCAAAGGAAAATACTTGAAAGACAGAGAAAAGCACCAGAGTTGACTAGAAGAATCAGAAGTACCTTGGAATTGAACTAGAGTCTGGAGTTGGGAGATGGAGATGAGCAAGAAGAAGACTAGCAACAAGGAAATTAGTGAGTAAATGTAAAACTCCAAAACATCAGTTGAATTTGAGAAATATACCTGTGTAAGAAAAAGTGGAAAGAGTGGACTTTTGTTGACTTCATTAACCTTGTGAGGAACTGAAAGGAACCTCACTTCATGTCATCAATGTTTGGAAAGATGCTGAGGGGAGGGAAAGAGAAAGAAAAAAAGGTAACTGTAAGTAAAATAATTTCTAACAGTATTTCTGTAAAACTTTCTTAAGATATAAATTGCATGTTTTTAGTAAAGCATTTTTAGTTGTATGTGATGAATATAGTAAAGTAGACAGATGCCTTTTTTCTTTTTTTCTTCTTTTTTAGTATTAAGTAATGCAGGCATTAAAATATAGAAAAAGAAACAAGGCTAGACAAAAGCATATTTCAGTTAATAGGCTATAATCTTAGGCTGTTGAGGTGGGGTATGGGGTGAAAAAGTATGAAGATCTGTAGAGGTGATATGTTTTCTCTTACTTTTGCATGGGTGAATGTCTAAATTAAGACCCTTGGCTTAATATGATAATTTTTGAAGTGGAAACAAGTAAATAAGAGAACATTCAATATAATAAAAAGTTCTCCTTTAGCAACAAATGTTTCAGCTTGACTTTAGAAGGCTGCAGCTGAGGACTACATTTGTTCCCATACATTTCCATGGAGACAAGCTAATTATAAGGCAATAAAAAAATCCACAGCACTGTTTCTTCAAGGCTAAAAAATAATCTTTTTTGAAAACATGCAAGTTGTTTTTCACATTTGGGAGTGGAATAACGATAAAAGAACAGACATCAATTTGAGCTGACAAAAGCACAGGCAATAACATGCATCTTAGTGTGGATAATCCGAACTTTATGTTGGTTAAGGCCTATGTTTGCATCTGTCTATTTGGGACAGTTGTTCCTATTGGGAGGGTTAAGCTTCATTTTTGAAGATATACATAGGTTTGGGTGTTTGCATTAAGTTAGGAGATTATAGGGGTGTACTGTTTTTTTAGGGTTTTCATCATACCAAAAGTGCTGTAAAATGTGACATAGGTTCCAATGTTGATAACATTTGTGTAAAGGATCAACCTACAAACATAGTGGGCACATGTATCACAAAATCTGGAAACAGACATTTAAAAAAGTTGTCATACATAATAGTTGGGAATAATGACTTTTTATCATGATGACACTCTCCATATTTTCCTGGAATGTGAACATTGTCACAGGTATAGACACGCAAGAAAAATATTTAAATTAACAAATGCAGACTTCAAATAGCAATATATGGGAAGCACAATTGGAAAGAACTGAGCATATGAATTTGATAAAGAAAGGATTTCAGAATGAATATTCAGCAGAATATTGGGGAAGAGGAAAACAGAAGTACTTACTTTAATCGCTAGAGGAGATCCAATAGTGATAGAAGAGGAAAAAAGATAATAATGGCAGATTTGTGGTAGTAAGGGGCTACTGACAAGGGATGAGGGTTATGCTGGTATGTGTTTGTATTCAACCTAAAACTGCTATTATGGAACTTAAAAAATTGGGAGAAATAATCAACTTTTAACAGGGAATATTACTTATAGATGTGGACTGGGACTTGATTTGCAACAGTGAGGATGTATCGGGGGCCTGGAAAGGAAAATATCACAAAAGAGAGTAGATTTCTGAAGAAATTTATGAAAATATTTGGTATGAAAGACATGAATTCATTGGTAAGAAGCTAGAGAGCATTTACATATTATTCCCAAAGGTACAATAGCTGGGGTAGACTAGACAGAATTTGTATTTCACAGGAGCATGTACATTTAATTGAGAAGTTTGACACGCATCCAATAACGAACCAGAGGTCATCTAAGCAATCCTATCTTGCTTTGTGATATATTGTGATTACTGTGGAGTTGACTGACAAGAAATTTATTTGAATTTATATTTTATTTTTTATCACTGTTTTTCAATGTTTATAGGAAGGAAGGGATAGCTTGTAGACAAGAAAATTTACATTGATTTATATTTTGTTATAACTTTAATTTTCACTGTTGGTTGCTAGAAAGGGTTAGGTTTTAGACAGGGAAGCTCTAGCTTTGTGTGGTCGAAGGGGAGTTTAAGAATGGCCTGGAGAATTTACATAAGAATTTAGTAACTAGGGGCTATATGCCGATAGTGAAGTGAGGCTGGGCATGAATGCAGACTCTTCCAGTAGATGGACATGGGCCAAGCCGTACTTCTCTACACCTGAGAGAGATATTGAAAGGAAGACAGACAGTACTTGCATTGTTTCTGTCCCATTGGTATGTAGTAGTGATACTAAGGCCTTGAAGGACTTTATAACATGTAATTGGTCAGTGTTACACACTGATGAGCAAATTAAAAGGATCGTTGGTTCACATCCTAGATTCCATTACAGGAATAAAAAGTCTTTAAAGAGGATGCTCTGTTATTCCACTAGTAAGTGAGATGAGGATAATGGGTAACATGGATTTAGGGACCTTTAAGTTTGGTGCCTGTAATTTTTGTGATTACATAGATGAAAGTAGTGGTTTTGCACACCCTGTTATGGGAATAATACATATTTTTTTTTACTTTTTGATTGCAGTAGTAAGCATGTGGTTTACCTTTCATATTGTGTAGAATGCTACTCTTTTTATGTAGGGAAGACCAACAGGAGGTTACATGAATGGATTAGGAATCATCTATATTGTACATGTAAATGGAATAGTGTTACTGTCACAGCTAAACACACTTTGGGAAGGGGACCTGCACATAGTTTTACGTTTTTAGTGGTTGAGAATATTTCTGTTAGTAAATGGGTGGGTGATTATATTAATGATAAGGAAAGGGCTGACCTAAGGTGAATTATTAAATTGGGATCTGATAGGGGTCTTGGTTTGAATGAGCATGTTCCACTGAAGCCAGCATTAAGTCATGAAGAGTAACAAGGTAGATGTTTTGCATATTTTATGTGATGCAATATTTTTAATTAATTAGTATTTTGGTAACCTGGATATGTGAAATGCTGCTTGATGTGATTGGTTGAATTGAATGCCTATGATGATGTCATTATATATAAGTGGTTGTTTTATTAATTTAGGATATGGTCCAATGAAGTGAGTTATCTCATGAAAGTGCTTACCTTTTGAATAAACAAGTTTTATTTTGTTTATATTGCTTGTTTAGTTCCTTATTATTTCGGCTGTGTTTCCGTGGTGGTTGTATTTCCATATTTGTATCATTGCTTGTATCCACCCCGTTTGTCCTTTGAGGAAGCATATACTCTGTTCTGTGGATTTCTTAACCTTAGTAAGGAAATTATTCTCAATTTATGTTCAGGAACAACAATTGCTTCAGATTGTAAAAAAACATACCAAGGAATGGAACATACTAGACACTGTTTGTGTTCTTAAAGAAATTACTGTTACTTAAAGTTAAGTTTTGCCCCAATTGATGTGCAGTGATCATGGGGTTATAAAGTTATTTTGTTGCTAGATAATTCTGCCAAACTGAAATGTAAATCAATGCACAGAAGATTAATTACAAATTATATGGAAGCAAAACAGTCACCATGTAACTGGAGTGATGTGTTGAGTTGAAAAACTGCAGATGGAATGTGGAACGTTTTAAAAGAGAACTTGTTTGAGTGCAAAAAAAAATGTTTAACATCAGGATCTAGGCATACAATGTCAGGGGGATATATTTCCATAAGAACAAAGATACCCGATTAAGGTGAGGGGCAAAACATGACTAGCACCACTGATAACAGCTTAACAAAACCTTGTTAAGCACCTTTCTTACATCAGAAAGGTGCTAAACAAAGTTGTGTTTTTCACAAATTCATAAAGTAATTGCATCACTCTATGTATTACAATTAATCACTGCATTTGGTGGTTCCTTATAAGGATTTAGTTTGCTGTGGGCAATTTCTTCTCATTCTGTAAGAATGTTTCAGCTGCCAAACAAATCATTTTCAGAATGTGTTCTCATTTATGTATAAACACATCTAGGTATTCATCCAGTCTTAAACCAATATGCATTAATTTAATAAGAATATCAAATATGTTTCCTTTCTACATATCATCTCAGGATACCAGTATGCTGAAGTTATCTAAATGTTTAAAGATTTATGGTTTGCAAAATTTGGATTACTTTATATGTCTAAAGAAATTGTTTTTATATAAAGTAAATATTGCTGTGAAATAATTTTGTTACATTAAAAAGTTTTTATTTGCAGGATTAAGATCAGGTAGGTATATTTGACATACATATACCTCAATGTACAAACTCCTTGGTGACTCAGTTTTAGTGCCTGTGTAGAAGTACAGGGCACAAACTCCTTGGTGACTCAGTTTTAGTGCTTATTTAGAAGAACAGGGCACAAACTCCTTGGTGACTCAGTTTTAGTGCCTAGAGGAATTAAATATAATAATGCTCATTTCAGTTGCACAGATGTGTTATTTGTGAAAGAGGAACATTTGGTAATTTGAGGATACTACAAACTGTATTTGAAAAAATGGAAATGGCTGAAGGCTATTTGTTATTGTTGGTTCAGATAAATGCACTTCATAATATGACACATGCTGTTCTGAAAATGTGTGGTTTTCCGGAGATTTATAATGAGTGCTTTTGTTTATAAAGATGGAAATACTATAGTGTGAATGAATGGATGTTTGATGGAAGAATTGGTGACAGAATTCTGAAAAGGAAGGATCCTGATGGATGCTTTCCTATATGGTTTAAATATTAAGTGGTGTATAACAGTAAAAAACAAGAAAAGCATTTACAGATTAGTAGATACAGAAGAAAGATATACAGCAAAGTCATGTTTGCTTATGCCAGTGGTCTATGTACAACAATAAAGAAAAGCAAGGACACAACAAGGTATTAGGCATAAGTTAAAATAAGTGTGAAGGTAGTGGTAAGTATAAATAAATGTCCAGAGTTCATATTTAAAACACTGAGTGATATACTTCAAGAAATGCCAAAAAACTGCATTAAGAATGGCAGAGTCAGGAAAAAAAATCAGGACATGGAGGGAAGCGGGAAGCATAGTTAAACAATGGAGATACCTGATAATATAGAAAAAGAAAAGTGCATATAGTATCAATAAAAGAAAAGGGTATACAGTGTTGATCTTCTTGTACAGAAGCTATGTAATGAAAATGTGAAAATCAAAACCAAAGAAAATATTGAAAATAAACTCGTAGGCAATTTGAGTGAACAAGCCCACACCTTGTGAAAAGAGACTTAACAAAATAGCAAGTTAGATTGTGTGCGAGATGAACCCATAGTATTCAGGAAACAAAAGGGGAAAACTGTGTGCAAGGGTCATTAAGTAGTACCAAGTCAAAGAAGTATGTGAAGCAAAGCAGAAAGAAAAAAAAATGACTAGAACAATACATAGCAGATGAATGCCAAATACCTACATGTCACTATACAGGTGAGTTGAAGACAAAAATAGTGTGTGAAAAAGAAAGCTTACATAACATAAAATTAGGAAACTATGAAGCATCTTTTGAATATGACTTTATCTGAGTGTTTTTCAGTTGAAGCATCATTTGAATATGACTTTATGTGAGTGTTTTGCAGTTCTCTAGAATTAGAGCTTACAAGTAAATGCTCAAAAAAAAGTAAAGTAATTACATGGAGCAAAATATATGCATTATGGTAAATTGAAGTAATTACTATGGTAGAATATCAAACTGAAGTTATAAATGAAGGAAATAGAAATATAATTATTAAAATGCAAAAATGTAGAGCATGATTAAATGGATATAAAATGAAAAACAGAATATTAGTTTTAGTATCGTATTATATTAGAACAGCTGAATCAACTATCCTAACAAGTAATTTTTGGAAAAGATGTTAAGCTACTGTTTTATCTACATATCTATCAATCAATCAATCTATCTATGTCTCTATTTTTTTTAAATAACATCACCCCTACAACGTACCAGGCAAGTGCCCTCATGCCATTATGATCTACTTATCCAATGATCACAATGGCCATTTAGGTATAGTATCTTATCTGTAGGTTGAATCCTCAGGTGTGCAACATTCTTCCCCATTCTACACTGCAGCGGTAGTAATGGAAAAGGAATATAAATAACTAGTTGTAGAAAACATTAGGTATCCATAGAGCCGGCAGTTATCCATCCCAAAAGATTGTGACAGAGAAGGTAATCCAAAGGTCATTTGTGGTCCTTATAATTGCTAAAATCTATAATGATACTGGACAGTATGGATTTACATTAAAAGACTATTGCCATTACAGCCTGATTCACTTCCGTGATTTAGGCATGCCTGCAGCTGATGGTGGAACTCAGTACATATAGGGTCTTCTTAAATTTTGGTGTGGTAGGGAAAAAGCTTATGAAAATGGTACAAACTACCTCTGTGGCATAGTACAGCAGTGGACAGTAACTGGAGCGATGCTGTGGGTTGCTGTTAAGTGAAACAGGTGGTGCAGTAAGTTAGATGCCAAAGCATTCATTGTTGGCATACATCGGCGTTTTGTGACAGACACAGCTCAGAGACTGATAACTGTACTAAATCTTTTTTTTTTTTTGCTGATTACGCCAAGATTAGTGCACTGATTGTAGAAGGATTTGTTAGCAGTGAAGAAACAACAGGGAATAATGCAACAAGGTGGGGAATTGCTTCTTCGTGATAAAACACCTTGGGCAATGCGATTTCAAGTGCCTTAATACGACTTGCTTGCTTACTCATCATTTATATATTAGTCTCATTTTATTTTTCTTGCTTTGGTTGTTAGGCAGTATTTTTAATCCTGTGCATATGGTAGCACAGGAGTAGCAAAACCTTTAACTAAAACTTGAATTCTGCCACTGTGTGAATTAACATCTCTCCAAGTCTTGCTTGTTTAATCTACTGTGTCTGCACTAAATTCAGACCGAATGATTGCTTCCACCAGATTTGGAGTCAAACATTGTAGCCTTGTATCCTTCATTACTGTTGCAATACATTTTTTCAGGTTTCTGTAACAGTAAAATTTATATGCTAGTAAAAACACAATATCAAAACTTTTACTACACTGTGTGTTGACAGTATTTTTGTGTTTTTATGTGTTGTGATGCATAGTCTTTAATCCTTTATTAATATTTGAATTATTGTTCATTGCTTCACTCATTTTGTACTTTCAAAGCTATCCCTCTGTTAGACTTACGTTAAGCAGGCTGGTTGTTATGACCTATTAACTAAACCAGTATAAAAAAACACAGCTGAAAGGGTCAGTGATCTGTGATATCTATCTCTTACTTACCTGTTAAAATTTAACCAGGCATATATATGGAAACTGATGCGGAATAAGGTGAAGCCCCAAGACTGGAAAAACTCCCTTATCAGCCTCAACAAAAAGTTGCGATCCCTCATCAAATCATCTAAAAGCTAACTATGAAAAATTGAATTGCAGCAGATAATAAAGACAACCACAAGGCCTTCTATGGTTATGTAAAGAATCTCCACGGTAATACCCAAATTTGCTCTGAGCTAGTGCACAATGGTACTCCCTGTAACGAGCAAACAGATATTGCCAATATACTGGCTGACAGATTCAGTGCCAACTTTACCCCTCCCCCCAAAGGACCAATCACAATACCAGTAGATTGCCAGGCACCCAGAATTAGTGCTGCACAGGTTAAAACAGCACTGTCCAAGGCCAAGAATACAGCTTCCATGGGACCTAACAATATCCCTGGCTGTGTTCTACATGAACTACAGAGTAAACTGGCACCTCACCTGTTTGCCCTGTTCAATCACAACCTCACATCAGGCTTTATCCCTACCAAATGGTGCACTGCTACAGTCATTCCTCTCCACAAAGGAGGCGTGACTACAGACCCTGGGAACTATTGCCCCATTAGCCTGACGAGTCTGATATGCAAAGCTATGGAACACATCATCATGGACGTAATAAACAAGGATATAGGGAATCTCCAAACTCTGGATCCCACACTGTTTGGTTTTGTGAAGGGTAGATCATGCCTGCTCAACCTGGTTGACTTCTTTGAGTCAGTCACCAGAGCTTTGGATGAGGGCAAGGTGGTTCATACAGCCTACCTTGATCTGGCCAAGGCCTTTGCTACCATTCCCCACTCACTAGGTGGGTTGCAAACTGGCTCACAGATAGAACTCACAGTGTGAAAGTAGTTGACTCCCAGTCAGACTGCCAACCAGCCATGAGTGGAGTCCCACAGGGTTCGTTCCTGGGTCCTCTCCTGTTTGGTATCTACTTCTCTAAAGTCCAGGCCAACATGAAGGGGCTCTGGCTGACAAAGTTCGCAGACAGTTGCAAGTTGGGAGCTGTTATTAACTCCCCAAGTGATGTTGACATCCTGCAGAAAGGCGTCACTGTGACCAAAGACTGGTGTCAAAACCATGGCCTTAAGCTCAATGCCAAAAAAATATGTCGTCATCCCCTTTGGGAAAAACTCAGTTCCCATGAATTACCACATCGATGGTATTCCACTGAACACAGAATATGTTATAAGAGGTCTGGGGACACAGGTTGACAGCAACCTGACCTTCGACCACCAGAGGTCATTGTTTCCCTCTACTCTTCCATCATTAGGCCAATCATCGAGTACAATGCCCCATTTGGCATGTACCTCACTAGACATCTGCAACAACTAGAGAGGCCGCAAAAGTACCTCACAAAGATGATTCTAGGCCTTAAACAGTTGTCATATATGGACAGAATCAAAAAACTCCAACTATTCTCTCTCTCATATCGCCTACTTAGAGGTAATCTCTGCTTGACTTACAAAGAGATGTCTGACCCAGCTCTGTTAGAAATGCTACATCTAAAGAAATCCCAATCCTTACACACCACATGCTCTAGCGACCTCAACCTCATTACCACAATCAACAGAACATGCTGGAGGGACAAGTTCATAACCTAGAGACTGCCCATGCTATGGAATAGACTTCCCATACATGTCAAACAGCGCACCTCACTGGTCCTCTTCAAGAGAAATCTTGGTGAGTGGATGAGAAATAGAAAATTCACCCCTGGGATCACTCCAGTGGCTCTACTCAACAGAGGCACCGGGAACTAATGTCGGGTGGCACAATGTCAAAGTAATAATATGGGCTAGGATTGTAAAGGCTCCAGGGCAATTAGCCTAGTACACACCTATGAACCTATGAATGGCGCACTGCTACAGTCATCCATCTCCATAAAGGAGGAGCGACTACAGTCCCTGGAAATTATCACCCCATTAGCCTGACAAGTCTGATATGTAAGGCTATGGAGCGCATCATCATGGACCTAATTAACAAGGATATAGGTAATCTGCAAACTCTAGAGCCCACGCGATTTAGTTTTGTGACAGGTAGATCATGCCTGCTCAACCTGGTTGACTTCTTTGAGTCAGTCACCAGAGCTGTGGATGAGGGTAAGGCAGTTCAAACAGTCTACCTCGATCTGGCCAAGGCCTTTGATACTATTCCTCACTCAGGAATTATTGATAAACTCACCAAACTTGGCATCAACCCCTATATCATTAGGTGGGTTGCAAATTGGCACACAGATAGAACCCACAGTATGAAAGTACCGGACTCCAAGTCAGACTGTCAACAGTCACAAGTGGAGTCCCACAGGGATCGGTCCTAGGTCCTCTCCTGTTTGGCATCTACTTCTCAGAAGTCCAGGCCAACATGTAGAGTCTCTGGCTGACCAAGTTCGCAGATGACTGCAAGCTGGGAGCCGTTATTAACTCCCCAGGTGATGCAGACATCCTACAGAAAGGCCTCACTGAGACCAAAGACTGGTGTTGAAACCATGGCCTTAAGCTTAATGCCAAGAAATGCGTCATCATCCCCTTTGGGAAAATTTCACTTCCCACTAATTACCACATTGATGGGAGCCCACTGAAAACTGAAGGTGTTATAAGAGATCTGGGGACACAGGTTGACGGCAACCTCTCCTTCGGCCACCACATTGCCACTGTGTTCAGAAAGTCCTTCTATGTGACACATCTCAATACCAAGGGTTTTGCATCCAGGAAGAAAGAGGTCATAATTTCTCTCTACTCTTCACTCATTAGACCAATCATGGAGTATAATGCCCCATTTGGCATGTACCTCACTAGACACCTGAAACAGCTGGAGAGGCCACAAAAGTACCTCACAAAGAGGGTCCTAGGCCTTAAACACATGTCCTACATGGACAGACTCAAAAAACTCCAGCTATTCTCTGTCTCATATCATCTACTAAGAGGTGATCTCTGCTTGACTTACAAAGCCATGTTTGACCCAGCTCTGTTAGAAATGCTGCATCTAAAGGAATCCCAATCCGTCCACACCACACACTCCAGAGACCTCAACCTCATTGCCACAATCAACAGAACATGCTGGAGGGACAAGTTCATAACCCAGAGACTGCCCATACTCTGGAATAGACTTCCCATACATGTCAAGCAGAGTACCTCACTGGCCCTCTTCAAGAGAGATCTTGATGAGTGGATGGGAAATAGAAAGTTCACCCCGGGGATCACTCCAGTGGCTCTACTTGATAGAGGCACTGGGAACTAAAATCAGGCGGCACAATGCCAGGGCACTTCTATGGGCTAGGCTTGTAAAGGCTCCAGGGCCATTAGCCTAGTACACACCTATGAACCTATGAAACACTGACTGGGGAAATTTCTGCAGCTGTTCAGCAAAAAGCAATGCAACCTCCAGACATGACTTCCAGTAACCTACAGTAAGATATAGGACAACTGCACACAGACCTGGTTAAAATTAATGAACCACTGATGGAGTATATCAATACAAACAAATTAAAAAGCTTTAAACAGATATTCAGATGAGGTGATAAACCTGGAAAAATCAGAGGTTGAAATGAAGAAAAGGCTGGCTGAACATGAGACTGCTCAGTTAATGATCTTTCAAAAATAACAGAAACAAAGGACAGAGCATGTATGGAAAACCTGAGATTTTCAGCTGTACCAGAGAAGCCAGAAGGAACAGACTGCATTATGAAAGCACAAATAAGCAACTGGACTGGTATTCCACAGGAGATGCTGTTTGAAAGTTCGCATTGTGTGCATGCTGGGCGTGCAACAACAGAACTTTTCAAAGGTTTACCTACCTTTGATGCAACAGGAACACGTGGGGGACGAGGAAACAATGAAGTTAACCATGAACAACTTGAATTAATCGAGGAGAATGAGAATACAAGGAACAACAGAGCTGGGAATAGACCTAGAGACTTTAATTTTTCTAGATGGGCTGGACAACAGTTTGGCTTTTCTAAAGGTACTGTAAACAATCACAATTTTTCCAAATTTGAACAAGACTTTGATGAATTTAAAGACAAGCTATACTTGCTCAAATCTAACCAGCTTGAGATTGATTACCTTAGAGAATGTTCTAGGGTTAAACGTATTCCTAAAGGTTTAAGGTTTTACAAATTTCCCAATAATGTGCAAGCAGGTACTCCTTACTATGAAAAGTTATGTGATATTTTGATAGAGCAGGTGTGGAAATGTTGAACCTAATGATTTCTGAATATGAATGTAAAGCTTGTTCATTATTAGAGGATTTGGAAATATTGAATACTAAAATAACAACTGATGCAGACTTTCTGCTTTTTAAAAGTGACTATGATCTAATGTTTAACAAAGTTGATATGTTTTGTGACAAGGTTTTAAACAGAAAATTGAGAAAGCTGGAAAGAGACTTGGCAGAATACAGGGAAGGGGTGGCTTACCCTGCTCCTAACCGTTATACCAAAGGAGTGTCTAACAAAGTACCTTCTGTAGTACATGCCCAAGAGGAAAATGTTCATGAAGAGGTGGAAGAGCCACCTCGAAGAAGTGAAAGGCTGGCTGAAAAGGGTAGGAAGGGTGTCAACCAGGATTTTCAGCAGAACCCCGGGAGGCCCGGGGTTTGGGGACACAAACAGGCACCCAGGGCATGGACCCGCAGGTAGTGAATGAGGAAAGTTTTTTTGAAGTAACACTAAACACTTCAAACACAGAATTTGCTGTGGACCACATTAACAGTATTAAAGGCAATGGTATAGGGGGCCTTAATGACATGTGTACTATTTTAAGAAAGGATAACTTTGCCATTTATAATTACACGGACTTAGAACTGGATGACTGGGTGTTTGACGTGTTCACACGTGGCTTGCAATTTGTGCCTTCTAGACCTATGAATCTTTCACAGTCCCTGGTTGAGTTAAAACTCTTTACCAGGGGTTTGAATTTAACACACTATTTTAAAGGGCAGCAATCTATGGAGACAGGTCCAAGCCGCAGAAGTGTATTTAACCCCCCACTACACCCACTCATATCTTTTTTTGAGAATTTGGTGGAAAAGGATTTTAGGAAAATATCTATGGACAGAAAGACTTCATTAGCTGGCAACTTCTCTAAAGAAGGGTTCAACTTTATTAAACAGTTAAAGGACGAAAATGTAAGGATAATGAAGCCGGACAAAGGCGGAGGGGCAGTGTTGATGTTTGCTGCAGACTATGAGGCTTACATTCATAACATGCTTCAAAATGATGGGCAATATTCAACAGTCTCATGAAATGAAGTCAATATTGCTCTAGCGCAAATCAACTACCATTTGTACGATTTATTGCTGCAAAATTCCATCAATGAGAAGCTCTACAATTATTTACATGTAGAAAACCAAGGATACCGGTTTTGTTTGGCATCCCTAAAATTCATAAGGGAACTAACCCACCAGCATTCAGGCCAATAGTGGCAGGGGCAGGAGGAATCACGGAGCCCATCAGTAAATTTATTGATTGTTTGACTAAGAGATTCACCCCCCTGCTTACGCATGTATGCAAGGACTCCTGGCACTTTCTGTGTGATTTTCCTATTACCAAGTTTTCTCCTGACCTGTTGCTGGTGACCATTGACATCAAGGATCTCTTTTCTAGCATTCTACATGATGAGGGTCTGGACTGGTTTGGTGAGTTTCTCACCAATGAAACCGATTTGAACAACAGACTAAGCAACTTGGTCATTGAATTCATGGAAATCGTATTACGTAACAACTTCATCTTTTTCAATGGAGAAATCTTCAAGCAAAGTAAAGGAGTAGCAATGGGGGCATCCTGTGCCACCTTTTACGCCAACGTGGTGCTTCACGTATGGGAGCACAAGTTTGTATTGATCCCCCCTTGGGAGCAACATCTACTACTCTACAGACGTTACCTTGATGACATCTGCATCTTGTGGCAAGGGTCTGAGGATGAGCTTTTGAGGTTTTTTGCTCACATCAATGCAAGTACCAATTTTCTGTAGTTCACTCACTCCACCGATCCAGACCAATTGCATTATTTGGATGTCACCATATACAAAAATTACTTGGAGAACAGTTTTCAATCTAAGCTGTATCGAAAACCTACTTTTTCCAACTCTGTTCTGCACTTTGAGAGTGCACATCCTTTTCAGAAAAAGGCATTGTCAAAGGACAACTCATCAGGGCAAGCAGGATTTGCAGTGGACATGACGACTACATGGCGGAGGTCAGGGTTTGGAAAGTCTGTTCTTAGAAAGGGGCTATCCTCTGGACCTCTTCAAAAGCCTGGTCGAGGAGGTAAATTCCAAAAGAGGAACTGTCTATCCACCCCTTCTGGGTAAGGGAACGGGCATACTAGCCAGCTCTGTTCCCGTTATCAACAATGAATTTAAGAACAGTTTTATCTACACCTACTCTTTGCACTCAAGGGAAATGGAGGAATCTGTAAGAAAGTACTGGCCTGTACTTGCCCTCTTTGAAGAGTTTAAGGGGCTATTGCCTGATCAACCTTCATTTGTAAGGAGAAGGGGTACCAGTCTCAAGGAAATGTTTGAGAAAAAGCAGAACATTACAAGGAAAACTAACCCAGTAAGAAAGGGAATATTTAAATGTGGGGCATGTAGCCAATGCCATGCCATCTTGGAAGAAAAAAGTATCACCATTCCATCCAGAAGGTTTAAAATCTACCCCGCAGGCCATTTCACATGTGGTAGCAAGGGGGTGGTCTATTTAGGCTTCTGCACCACATGCAGCAGTTTCTATGTAGGCAAAACAGAAAGGGAATTCCGCAAGCGGATATACGAGCATTTTTATGATATAAACAAAAAGAAGGAAACCAATGCTTTTTATAAGCACTCCCTGACCTGTCCAAACATAAAACTGAAATTTATGGTACTGGAGCAAGTTAAGCCTGATGCCAGGGATTGGGAATCAACTTTAGAATATCGAGAACTCCTCTGGCAATTAAAGTTAGATGCTGGGAGACCCCCTGGGCTTAACGGTTTGATCAGTATCAAGCCGCTATTGAAACTAAGAAGGGCAAGACTTTAGTTTGACATTCCCCACACAATTACTTATGGCAAGTACTCATACACATGGGCATGATTTTCACTTAATGCTACACTATACAAAGTCTATGTTAAGGAAAGACCTATTGTACAGCATAGTTTAACTTGGTTAAGATATAGTGTTCTTTTTCCAGCAGGGTTGTCAACAAGACCAAGAAAAGGAAAATATTGTCATACCCATACTAGGCATTAGCCTTATATTATACTTACACAACAACAGTTGGTACGTCAAGTCACTCCATCTTATCCCAATTTTCAAAAGAAGTGCAACTTTTTGCACAAAGCAAATTTTATTATAAAGTTAAACACTATGGTAACAGTGCACAATGTTTTGTTTATTTTTAAACTATTAGCATTTTTAGTAGTGACAGATGCATTAATGCATTATTTTAAGCAATCTATTATATTTTTTTATATATTTTGTTTTAAAGGAATTTTTAAGCATGTGGAATAGTGCACAGTCTCTTTAAAATGTTAATTGGTAGTGCTTTCTAATTAACCTAGGATTTTCAAGGTATATAAGACACCTGATTCAACAGCATGGTGTCACTTGATAAAGCTCAGAATTCCTCTGAGCGAAAGTGCTTGTGTGTTATTATTCTGTGGTTCTGAATAAAGGAATTATTTGAATTCGTTTGGTGCCTACCTGGATTTACTGAATCTGCCTTGGTGAACTTACAACAAGCTGTTCCATTTCCTGGCTGTGTGTGTATTTACTTCCTGGTTTGGTTCTCTGCTGTTTGTTTGACTTCAATGATGCAAGGAAGCTGATTCTGACAAAACAGTGGCAGAAGGACAAAATACTAAAAGTGGGAGACAGCAGAGTGTTAGTGGAGAATGACTACTCATCATACACCAGGCAAAAGAGGAGCAAACTCATTCCAGTATTCAGGGAATATCGAGAAGCAGGTGTTAGATGTGAGATTCAAACTGCTGTACCCAAGTGCCTTTAAGGTATTCTTCTCTGGAGGGACAAAATCATTTTTCGATGAAGTACATGCTAAGGAAGAAATATATAAGTTTGTCCAACAAATACTTAGCTGTGAAACATAAGGAGATTCTGTTTCTTGTTCTTCTGGTAATAAATACCACAGAGAGACTATACCTGTGAAAACCTTTCCACTGTTTCAATGGAAAATGTTAGAGAGAAAGAAAGCAGCATGAGAGTTGACTGGAAGAATCAAGAGTACGTTGGAAATTAAAAAGAGACAGGATTTGGGAGATGGAGATGAACAATAATAAAACAAGTAAGTTAATGTGAAATTACAATGCAGTAATTATATTTGTGAAATATTACAGAACAAGAAAATCTGCAAATAAGACTTTTTCAGATTTTCTTGGACTTGTGAGGACTCTAAAGTATCTGCCCTACTTCATGTTATTAATGTTCAAAAAAATGCTTTGGGAAGGGGAAGACAAGGTAGGAAGTTAACTGTAAGTAAGGAAAACATTTTTTTCTTAATAGTACTATCTTTGTGGTGTATGATTTTCTTTGCATACTACAAAGTAAAGTTTTCTTAGTTGTTTTTAAGTGTAATGGGGATTGCAAACATGTACAGCTGTTCTTTTTTTCCTTTCTCCTGTCTGTCTTTCTTCTTGTTCAGTTTTAAGAAACATAGGCACTGCAATGTAAAGAAGAAAAAAAGCCTGAAAAAAGAAAAAAATAATGTGCTTTTTCTCATTCTTGTATAGAGGAATGACTGGATTATGGACTTTAGATTGATTTAGTAACAAGTTTCAAGAGAAAGCAAGTAAATGAAAAAGAGTATTGAATATTATGATTTTTTTCTAGCAGAGGAAGGTACACTTAGTAGCAATTCTGTATCTGGCCCTCATGTCTTCATGGAAAAAGTTTGATAAAGAGAAATTGCCTGTCTGGTTCTCATGTCTCCGTGGAGATAATCTGCTAATGAGAAATTGGCTGTCTGGTTTTCATGTCTCCATGGAGACTTTCTGATAAGGAAACATTGGTTACAGTCTGGTGCAAAGTGACTGGCTGCGAGAGAATGTTCTCTGAAAGCATTCAGGGGTTTTCCTTGCTGGGAGAGCTATAAACATAAGACAAAAACAGTTAGCACTTAGAAGAAGCACAGGCTGCACCATGCTTCTTAGCATGGATAACCTTTCTTTTAGATTAACTCATGTTCGTAAGTGTGGCTGTCAGTTTGGGACATTTGTTCTTATTAGGAGGGTAAAACTTCAGTATTTGAAGATATACATAGTTTTATCTGTTAGTATTGCATCAACAGGTTTTAGTTTTTTTTGACGTCTTTCAATAAACAAAAAACTTTGTAAGATGTGACATAGGCTCAAATGGAATTGAGAGAACCAACTATATAAAAGTTCAACATGCTAGTGTATGCATGTAACACAAAAGCTGGAACTAGACATTTAATAAAAAAGGTGTTATACATAAAAGGTGGGAATAACAACTTTATAACTTTTTAATACAATGATGCTTTCTGTAATGTCTTTAAATATCAATGGTCCCACAGATAAATACAAAAAGAATAGTAAACTATACTAAAATGTAGACTGCAAATAGTTATGTTAGAGGAAACACACTTGGAAAGAACTGAACATGTGAATTTGATGAAGAAAGATTTTTCAGGATGGTTATTCAGCAGAATATCTGGGATAAAGAAAAAGAGGAGTACTTACATTAACTGCACAAGGAGCTCCAATAGTGATAGAAGAGGATAAAAAAAGATAATAATGGCAGATTTGTGGTCTAAAGTGGCTACTGGCAAGGGAGGAGGCTTACTCTGACATGTATTTATATTCCACCTAAAACTGTTACAGTGGTGCTTAAGAAATTTCTGGGAGAAGTAGTCAGTTTTCAGCTACGAATTTTACTTATAGGTGGGGAGTGGAATTTGATTTGCAGCAGTGAAGATGTGTGTGGAGGGCCCAAAAGAGAAAGTATAACAAATGAAGGTAGATATTTAAAGAAATTTATGGAAATATTTGATAATTAAACCATGATTATAAAATGTTCTCATCTATAATGGCAAAAGTGATGCCAAAATTGATAGATATGGATCAATGTGGGTTTGTGGAGGGGAGGCAAATATTTTACAACATTAACAGAACAGTGATGATCCAGAGGGAGCAGAATGTAAGAAAATACCATTGTTGTTGGTGGGTCTTGATGCAGAGAAAGAATTTGACAGAGTAAGCTGGGACTTTATGAGCAGGTCAATGGAAGCATTTGCATTTCCTGAAAAAAAAAGTTATAAAGAAAATGGAAAGTGCTGAAAATGCAAGGTCATCTACATTAAGATAGACCTGCATTTCTGTATGATTCATTTTCAGTGTATACATGAACACATAATTTAGGACATGGACAGGATGTTGGTGGATGTCGCTTTAAAGGATGCTGCCTGAAGGTAACTTTAAAATCACACTGAAGCAGGGGGTTGGACCACATTTCTGTAAATCACTATGAATATGTGGCCTTAGAAAAGTTGATAATAAGTGTACCTTTAATTTAATTTTATCCATGAATCTTTTTATTGAATTACAGAGATAGAAGAGCAGTAAAGTTGCAAAAGCCAATGTGAAACCATGGTGCTCAATGCAAAGAAAGACAAATCTGCAGAGATGAGTTTTAACCTGTGTGGAGACATTTTCAGAAATCTTTGAGGGTGAGAGAAGCAGGAAGATGATCCTGATGTTACATATACGTTGAAGGAGCCAGGTTGGAGTATGGGAATACGAATGTAGATTTTCATAAATGAAGAAACATATGGTTTATATTAGTGAATGACTGAGGAAGTACGTTAAAGGAGCTGAGAGGAATATTCTGAAAATAGAACAAAAGTACATTATTGTGCAGACAGTACAGTCCAGACCACCAAAGTTGGGAATTTTCTTTAAATAGTTGTTGATATCCTTTATGGTGATGGCATGGAACTAGCAGTTGGTTTGGAAAAAAGGCCTAACACATGTTTGCTCATCTTCAACACTGTGGGCCAAGTTAGCTGGCTATAGCAGAAAGTGTGAGCAGAACATCTTTGCCAGTGTGGCTGGATCAGAGCACTCTACCCATTAACCTGGTGGTTGAATTATCAGTTGTGTGGCAGACGATCAGAGCACTTTTCCCATTAACCTGGTGGTTGAATTTCCAATCATGTGGCAGATGATCTGAGCACTTTTCCCATTAACCTAGTGGCTGAATTACCTGATCGTGTGGCACACAATCACATCACTTTTCCCATTAACCTGGTGGTTGAATTATCTGATTTGTGGCAGACTGTTTTGAGAGGGCGTTTCCTAGGGTAGCCACAGCTGAGAAGAACCAGTAAAGATTAAAGGCACCATTATTACTGTTAAGCATATAATAATTATGATGTATCTGACTCTAAGAAGGTGGATTGTACACTGTAGACTAAACCAGCATGGCTGCCAGCAATGCACTCCCCTACGAACCAGCCTGCCCCTGCATCTGTTAGATTATGAATGTGGTACTTACTAACAGTACACTCCCCTACAAACCAACCTGCCCCTGCATCAGTTGGATTATAAATGTGGTACGTACTAACAGTATTCTCCCCTACAATCCAGCCTGCTCCCGCATCAGTTGAATTATGAATGTGGTACGTACTAACAGTACACTCCCCTACAAACCAGCCTGCCTCTGCATCAGTTGAATTATGAATGTGGTATGTACTAACAGTACACTCCCCTGTGAACCAGCCTGGCCCTGCATCTGTTAGATTATGAATGTGGTACTTACTAGCAGTACACACCCCTACAAACCAGCCTGCCCCTGCATCAGTTGGATTATGAATGTGGTGCTTATTAACAGTACACTCCCCTACGAACCAGCCTGCCCCTGCATCTGTTAGATTATGAATGTGGTACTTGCTGACTGCTGTATTTTTGTGCTGAGCTACACGCAGCCCTTCACCTTCAGGATGAGCGCCAATACCACTGCTTTTGTATGCATGGTTGTAGCTTATTACTGCAGACTGAATAAAAGACTTTCAATCACAGCTTTTGTATTCCCACTATCTCCAACCTCTAAGCTCTGTCTGAAAGATCAGCAAATGTCTGTCCTAATGCTGGAGGCACTTATTATTAAAAATGTAGATAGTCTCTTTCATGTGAGATACACTATTAATGTTAGCAGGAAATCTAGGACAGGGTCCAAAACTACCTGCTTTTAGGAAAAAGATCAGAAACAATGAACTCTTAGGAGGATGGGAATGCACTTTGTTTTTTGCACAACTATAAAGTTAAGTTTCTTTTATGTTTATCTGAGACATTGCAACCAGAGGAAGACTGAAGGAGGTAACAACAGTGTGGGATGGTACTAGTATGGGTAGTATTAGTATAGACAGTATTAGCATGTATGGGTAGTATTAGTAAGTATGGACAGTGTAATGCTGGAATAAGTATGGTACAGGCTGCTGTGGGTGAAGGGTCAGAGAGAGGTTAAAATCACAATAAAGGAACTGCAAACATTATATAGAATAATACGTGGTAACAGAAGCATAAATAAGTACGACATGTCAGAAAGTGATGCAAGACAGAAACAAGAGTGGCTCTCTAGGACAAAAGCAGATCATACAGTGGTTGGGTCATCCAACTGGGGAGACTCTCTTTACTAGCCCTGTCAGAGGCTATCAGATTGGAAAGAACAGAGAGCATGGCTTATGACGGTATATGCCTCAGAGGCAGACAATTTGCTTTTTGAGTAAATTAGTATGCTATTAACCAAATAATGAAGATGGGAATTTGATTTGCAAAGGTAATACAGGGATAATTAAACTCTTTGCTTATTCAGACAAGAGTTTAATACATCTTCCTCAGATCTGGACTGGCTATAATTTTCAATGATCATCAGATTCCTGCCATGGGCTACTCTATATCACCATGGGAACAGGTGGTTATGTTTGTTACCAAAACCCTTGGTACCACAATCAGTAACAAAGTGAAGTGCAACAGAAATGTATTGTATGATATTAAATAACAGTACATCTCTACTGCCACAAAAGTTAACCAGTTTGCTCTTTCATTTTATAGGGATTTCTTATGTGAGGGTTTAGAAAAGCTAACAATATGCACGACAAACTATAGAAGGATATGTCTGTGACTGTATTGTGTCTCTGTTACTGCATGGCATTTAAATTAAATATGTTTTACCTTGAATAAAAAGTTAAAGGATATACTAAAATGTGCAGGGGATTAATGCAAGTGTAAGGGGACTAGCATACTTAAATATAGGTTCATAGGTGTGTACTAGGCTAATGGCCCTGGGGCCTTTACAAGCCTAGCCATAGGATTAACCTGGCATTGTACCACCCGACCTTAGTTCCCAATACCTCTGTCGAGTAGAGCCACTGGAGTTATCCCCAAGGTGAATTTTCTATTTCCCATCCACTCATCAAGATTTCTCTTGAAGAGAGTCAGCGAGATGCTCTGCTTGACATGTATGGGAAGTCTATTCCATAGCATGGGCAGTCTCTGGGTTATGAACCTGTCCCTCCAGTACGTTCTGTTAATTGTGGTAATGAGGTTGAGATCTCTGGGGCTTGTGGTGCAGAGGGATTGGGATTTCTTTAGATGTAGCATTTCTAACAGAGCTGGGTCAGACATGGCTTTGTAAATCAAGCAGAGATTGCCTCTAAGTAGGCGATATGAGACAGAATAGTTGGAGTTTTTTGAGTATGTCCATATAGGATAAGTGTTTAAGGCCTAGCATCCTCTTTGTGAGATACTTTTGTGGCCTTTTCAGTTGTTGCAGGTGTCTAGTGAGGTACATGCCAAATGGGGCATTGTACAGGATGATTGGCCTAATGACAGAAGAGTAGTGGGAAACAATGACCTCTTTCTTCCTGGATGCAAAACCCTTGGTAGTAAGATGTGCCTCACAGAAGGACTTTCTGACCACACTGGCAATGTAGTGATCAAAAGAGAGGTTGCTGTCAACCTGTGTTCTCAGATCTCTTCTAATGTCTTCTGTGTTCAGTGGACTACCATCGATGTGGTAATTCATGGGAATACATGCAGTAACTCAGAGCAAATCTGGGTATTGCCATGGTGATTCTTGATATAACTATAGAAGGCGTTGTGGTTGTTTTTAGTGTCTACCGCAATTCTGCCTTCATAGCTGGCTTTGGAGTTTTTGATGAAGGATCTCAAACTTTTTGTTGAGGCTAATAAGGGAAATTTTCCATTCATCTTCTTGATTTGTTTCCAGGTGGTCTATATTTCTTTTTTCCTGGCATCCAGGCAGTACACTTATTAGCCAATTGCTGAAAAGTACCTATAAACACAAAGGTCTACTGCCCTTCTGTGTTGAGTTTCTGTTTTCACACTGGGAGATCTAGAGTGAAGCTGTTACTCAATGTGCAGCCATATTGGAATTGGGTAAGAAACCTTTTTGATCTGTAGAGCATGCCCAGTTTTTGGTATGTTGTTTTTATGCATTTTTGAATATGAAGATCACATTTAAGTTGATCCTTTATTATGACACAAAGTAACTTTGCGTGAGGTACAACATCAGTTTTAATATTGTTGAGAGAGGACATTTTAAAGGTGTCTTTTATGTGTGTTTGGGATTTTGGGAGAAATAAGAGCACTTTTTTGTATTTGGAGTTAGGAATAGCTGATTGTCACTGAGCCAGTTTTCAGTAGAGTTGAAAGAGTGCTGAGTATTAGATTTTAACTGGGAAGGGCTGTTAGATGAGCAAATAACAGTGGAGTCATCTGCATGTTGTATAAGTGTAGCTTCTTGGAAGAATGTATGTAGATCATTTATAAATATGTTAAAAAGGAGAGGGCCAAGTATGGAACCTTGTGGGATAATGGAATTAACTGGGAGAAAAGATGAGTAAGTAGAGAGCCATTTAACTGATTGTAGCTACTTAGGTAGTTAGCTAGAAAATCTATCGAAAGCTTTAGACAGATCTAAAAAGGGAGAAGAAACTAAATTGTTGTTATCTCTTTAATGGCATGGCCCAAAAAGGCAACAAGGGCAGTTGTTGTGCTATGATCTGGGCGAAAGCCGTGTTTGGTAGAAGTTAATAGATTTTCTTGGAATAAGTATTGTAAGAGTTGTTTATGAATACATTTTTTCTAAGATTTTGGAAAGAGACAAGAAGATTGCAATTGGTCTGAAGTTTGTTATTTGAGTGGAGTTTCCCCCTTTATGAAGAGGAATGACGTAATTTTTTTTTCCAGACAGATGGGGCATATAACTCACAAATGGATCAACTGATCAAGATAAAGATTGGGTAGGCAATAGAGGGGGCAGCAATCTTTAGATATTCATATGGAAGATTGTCTGCAGAGAGTGACCAGGGTTTAAGATTGTGTAATACATTTTTTATATAGGAAGTAGAGACAGATTTTAAGTTGAAAATGGCATCTTTAGAGCTCTGAAAATTGTCAGGGGTGGCAGGATTCTGTAGGGAGTTTTGAATGAAGGTGGATATTGAGTCTATAAAGCGGGTGTTAAATGTCAAAGCAGTTTCTAAGGGTGAGATGTCTGAACAATGGTTAAGGGTACTAGGAGTTTTATGGTGTGATAATTTCTTAATAGTGGATCAGAATTTTTGGAAGTTGTATTTTTGGTTATTCTGTGGGTTAAAGTAATAATATTTCCTTTCAGCAGTAACTTTTTTGTCTTGTTTTGAAGTTGTTTTTTGGCCTGTAGGTGAGCTTGAGATTTAAATTTTTGTCAGTTTCACCAAACTTTGTCTCTCTTATGCATTAATGGCCTAGTAGAAGGGGATAGCCAGGATGATTGGGTGAATTTAACTTTCTTTTTTTATAGGAGTGAGGTTATTGAGAATGTCAAGAAATATTGTATTGAATTTTAGAACAACATTATCCAGTGGTAGGGAATAGGGGATGGACAAATTAATGTTATTAAGGATGGCGTTAAAGATCTTGCAGTTAAAATTTGAGAAGTTACAGTAGTGTTTATAAATGTGCTGTTTGATATGGTGAGTTGCTAGTCTTTAAACAAAGGTGGGATGGTGATCACTGAAGGAGTCTGGGAGGGTTTTTGGAAAGTCATAAAGGTTTGGATTTGAGACTAGAATCCAGTCCAGAGTAGTTTCAGTGTTATTAGCTTTGTTGAAGTGAGTATGGGAAGTTATTAGTTGTTTGAAAGCATACAGATTGATACTAGTGGAAGGGTAGTCTGAAGTGGATATTTGCCAGTTAATATTGATATCATCAAGAATTATTATTTCATTTGAAATGGAACTAGATATCCAGTGTAGGATGTCTTCAAGAATAGGGATGGTATTTCCTTGGGGAATATATAGGCCAATTATACATAGTGTTTTATTCTCATTTCATTTACACTGAAAGACAAGGATCTCAGCAGAGAGGAATTTAGGTAGAGAAATAGAAGGAGAGGCAGAGATATGGTTAGAAAACATGATTTGCTACACCACCACCTTTCTTATTTAATCTGTCAGAGCAAATGCTAATATAGCCGGGTGGAGAATTTCAGAGTATTTTATATGTGGTTTGAACCAAGTTTCTGTAAGAATAATAATGTCTGGGGAGTAATGAATGATCCAGGAATAAAATTCAGAGACTTTGTTTACTCTACTTTGAATATTCATGGATATGGTTTTCAAATGTTTAATAGATGTTGTTACAGTAGGGTGGAGAAGAGAGGCAGTCGGGACCTGGCTTTGGGTGGACATCACCACATGTGGTCTTTTTATAGTATGCGTACACGAGTGAGGGTTTAGGTATATTAGTGTTAAATTTAAATTTAAGCATATATGGGTTAGGAGAAGGGTTAAGAATTTTATATCTGAAAATGAGATGGGGTGGGGGGTAAGCCAAATAAGCTAGAAGAAATAGTAATAGTGAACAGTTGGCAAGTGACATAGTCAGTGCGATTAAGGGTGGGAAATTGAGAAATAGGTGCGGTACGTATCATATAGCATGTAAGGTATTATAGTAATAGGAGTGTGGATAGAAAGATGAGGAACATATTTGGTGTGTATTAGAAACAACAGTCTTGAAGACAATGATGAAAAATAGATGGTGTATGTATACAAAATTATGTTATAGAAGGAAATAAAAAGAATAAAAATAATTTATAAAAATTAAAAAATAAATTGAATTAAAATAATTGGGCAGAAATTTGAATAGGTATGCAGAATATGGGATGTTAAGAATGTGGAGCAGAAAGAAGGCTGAAAGGAGAAGAAAGAGGACAGCTGTAGAAATATAACATATATAAAGAAGAACAAAAATGCTAAATAGAAGAAGTGTAATAGGAGGTAATAGTGGGTGTAAACAATGAGATGTAGGCTGAGAAGTGCTGTAGAAGAGAGGTATAACTAGATAGGTGGAGCCTCAAGGGTGGAGATATGGATATTATTATTTGAGTACTGGATGTTAGTGAGAGATGAGGGGTAGCAGAATGATAGGTTGCTTGAATAGGAATAAAAGGAGTTATGCGCAGGAAGAAGAGGGTTTTGGGTAAGTATAAAACTAGGGATAGTGGTGGGTGGGATTTGTGGGTAGGGTAGGGGAGCGATATGAGCCCGAGAATAGAGAGGGTGAATGGAGCAGGCTGCACCAGCTGAAATGGCAAAGAAGTATGGAAGGTGAAAAAAAACATCTGTAGACTTAGGGGTGAGCAAGATAAGAAGCCTTATGTGGTAGAAAGAGTAAAAATGTAATGTCACTAGAAAAGCTGTTAGGAGAACGAGCAATTTAACAAATAATACCAGAAGGTGCAATGTTACAGAGTCATAGTAATTATATGTTTTTAGACACAATAATCTAAGATATCTGTAACTTGTTTACCTTGATCATGTTATTAACAATCCCTGTGCTTATATGCTGCATTGGTGCCAACAAGCTGCTAGATTGTGTGCACTACTGTTAATTGCAGAGGTGTCATATTGCAGTAATTATTATCCTGCATACCAGCGGTACTCTTCAGTTTGTGTTCTAAATGAGTTTTAAGCTAATATTTTACATTTTGTGACACTGGTTCTACCTGAAAATGTTATGTGAATCAGCAACCCACATGATCACCATGCATGAAATTAAGTAAATCAGAGGTAGCATTGGCTTGTAAGTGAACATGAAATAACTGAAAATACAAATATATGGAATGCAGCTTGATTTCTTTGCACAGATATGGTGATGTAATGAATATAGTTTGTCCTTGACTCATTTTTCAGTGAATCATGGATGATCAAAGCAATTTTGTTGAATGGGTAATCAGTAAATGTTCTTTTTATGTAGCAACAAGCCCCTACCCACACACATCCCAATACAGGGGGCTTTGCACTGTGTACCCTGAACTAATATGACTAACTCCAAGACCAGAAAAAAAAACTGTACTCCTAGAACTAAAATAACTAGCTCCAAGATTACAAAACCTCAGAGCAAGTGAGAAAAAATGTCTGCTGACCACCTGTTTTACTAAATTGATTAGATCATCCAAGAAAAAGCAAGTCAATGACATAAACAAATATTGATGTACATCTGCCGAGATGGAGGTTAAATCATAGAGGAAACATACTTGGTAGAACAGAATGAGGAAAAGAAATGTCATCTTAACTTAATCACTCAGAAATCTGTGTGATTGCTATCGCCAGTGCTAATGAAATGTGGGGCTACATCACCAGTAGAAAGAAAATAAGATACACAGAAGACATACAGCCCTTCTGCAGAATATTGTTGATATCACACTTGGGAGTCTAATCTCTTGTTAACCCTTTATGAGGTGTTTACAAATGAGGGTTACAGAGCTAGTGGTGTGGCTAGTGATTTAAAGAAGACCTTAAGGTTTGTACAGTATATGGATCAAACATAGGACAGAATTTTTAATGTGTGTTTATGTATGTATTTGTTGACCAGATGGTTAAATAGGATTATTAGAACAGGGGAGAAGAAAGTAAATACATGTAAAATGCATTAGCACAAATATTATTGTTCAAATACTGTATATGGTAACATTCATCATAATTAGTTCTACAATGTGTATCAATGTAAGGTCTGGATAGCATTTTGCAGGTAGCTTTATGTAAGGTATAAGCACCACAGTACATTGGAATTGCACATACATTATTCTACTTGTTTATGGAAGAAGCAACACTATATGAGGATGTTCTTAGACAGAAACAAAATTCATCTGAATTAATATGAAGCATTCCATTTGCTTTAGAAAAGAAAACATAAAACAGCTCTTAGTCATATAAAAGGAAATCATGCAAACATAAGCTGTGTGTAAGCTTTCTTCACAGAAAAGGTGGTAGGGCCATACAGTTTATTGCTGCAGAGGATGGCAAAACACTAAACTGTTGTGGGGTTTTGGGAGGTATAACACAAGGTGAGTGATAGGTGGAAGAGGAAGGCAGCAGTTTAGGGCTAGCTATACCTTTAGCTGGTGTAGACAGCCCAGGGGGCATCTGATTGTATAAGACACTATGTAATATCTATTTGGCTAGTCTACATGCCTGGCAGTGGACAGTATGTTGTCATTAGCTCTGGAGAGAATGGCAAATTTGTTCAGAATCCTCTTTCCGCGTAGATTCCACAGGTTCTTGACTTCCCTGTTGATTCACTTGTTTTACTTTCTTCTGCTGCATCCTTGCATCCATTCATCCATTTGATGGGTTTTCCGTTTTCCAAAAATAAATTTCATTGAAGTGCGAAATCATAAGTTAACAGTGATAGAAAAAGAGTAGATAGAAATCCCATGGTTATCACGGAACAGGAATCAGAAGCATTAACCTGTCCCTACCCACACTGCATTGTGAATGCCAAGATGTGACTGCTTAGTGCTTATGCAGTGTCATTATCAAATGCATATCTCTTCCTATGTAATCACGTGCTGTTTCATGCAGTGTCAGCATCAGATGCATATCATATCCTGTATTGTTTTACTGGAGTCTAATGCAAGCCGCTGGCATCCACTTAGAGATGAACTAACAAAACGTTCTGATTTCACCCAGATCTTTGGTTATGCATTCCTAACAGTCACACTCTCTCCAGAACACGAATCAAACATACGTCACTATTGTTAGCAGATATAATACACAAAAACTCTGGGCTTTTGCAAAGATGACCATGGGAACTGTTTACATATTAATAGATGATAGTACATACTAAGTCATCGTAAGATGAAGAAAAATATAGGCAAACCAACAACACTTTGTCTGTTCCACACTTCAGCAAAAGACATGAAAGGCTTGAAAACATTTTTTAATGAAACTACTTATATAAAATTCAAATAAACACTGAAATTAGTTCAGCAACTGGCCACTCAGAAGCTTAAAATCTAAGTATTAAGGCCATAAGGCGTAGTGTGCAACATTTAAAAATATAAATATAGTATGTCTTTACAGCTGCAGTGTGTCAGAGATTTGCCTTCTGTAACATGATGTATCATTTATATAAAAATATAAATTTTAATGTATTACAGTTCCCTTCTTGAAGGTTCCGTGTATTGGATGCAAGAGAACTTTTCCACTTACAGCTCCTTACTGTTTTTATGGTCTATTCTTAAACATTCTTTTTATCTTGCCTATGCAAGCAATCCCACACAAGCATCATATTGTATATGTTATTCCTGTAGTGTTGCAAGTATATGTACGATTACAAACAACCCTTTTACCATTAATAATGTGAAAGTAGATAGATATACAATAATTCATAGGTTCATAGGTTAGTACTAAGCTAACTGCCCTTGTGAGCCATTTTAAGCTTAGCCAATTATCCCTTGTGAGACTCAAACCCTGCACCTTGTGTTTGTAAGGCAAACACCTTAACCATTAGGCCACCCTCCTTACAATTACCAAAGGGTAAAGTATTGTGGTAAAATGGTATATGATCACATACAGCTTGTCTCAGAATAAATGTACAGTGTTTTCTATACGTTGAACAAACAGGAAAAAAGTTTTGTTAAATGATTGTCCTTTTTGTAAGACAAGGCAACAACCATACAAGTAAAGGACTAAAAGACAAGAGAAATCACTAAATTCTATAACAAAAATCATGTTTTTCTTCCTGTGAATCTTGCTGGAATATTTTGAACGATTAAGGAGAGACACTGGGGACTGAGATGAATAGACAATTGCTGCATGTCTACACAGCTCTAATTTCCAAGGGGGTCACTGTTTGAAGAGCCGTATAGCTCATCAGACATGTTTGGCATTGAATAGTGCTGGCAGTCTGAGCAAAGGACTGCATAATCTAAGAGAGGAAATGCAGTGCTTAGGATGCCTCACTGCTGAAGCAGCTCTACAATAGTATGTATGACCATTGTGACTTATATCATGATGAAGGCAGGCTAGCACATATATGTTAAGACTTACTCATGTATGCAGTGTAGTGTGGCATAGCTGCATCTAGTGCTCATCTGACACAGTAATGCCAGCATAGAGGCCCCCATATAGACCATTGTGTATGTTTATGGGTTCATAGCTTTATACTAGGCTAACGACCATCAGAGTCTTTACAAGCCTCGCTATGCATCCCAACCCAGTTTTGTACCCAAGTTCTTTGGATGCCTTTATGGGGGTATGTTAGTAAAGAGATAGCTAAAGGATATATGGGGAGGGGGAGTATGTTAGTTGGGAATTTATTTGCTTACTGTCAACCTCTGTCCTTTAGAGACATGGGTGCCAGACCAGGGATACATTTGCAATTTACCATCCAATGATCAAGGGTTTTTTTGAATAGGGCAGGGGTGAATTCTGCTTCACCTAGATGGGGGCCTTATTTCATAGCCTGGGAATCCTGTGAGGCAAATTAATGTTATAGGCAAAGTTTAGGTCCTTGGATTTAATGTTTCTGGTGCAGTTTGTTTTGTGCATATGCAAGAGATCCATTAGAGCTGGATCACAGTATGCCTTATATGTTAGGCATAGATTTGTTTTCTGTAACCTGGGAGAGACTGAATACAATGATAGGGTCTTAAGGCGATCTGCAGAGGACAGGGTATTCATAACCTGGATTCTCCTGGTGAAGAACCTTTGAGGGCATCCCTACTGTTGCAGGTGCCTGGTTAGGTGCATGCCAAAGGGAGCTTTTTACTCAGTTGTAGGTCTGATAAGGGCTGAACAGAGTGGTGCTATAACTTTCTTGGAGCTGGATGCCATACCCTTGCTTATGAGTTGGGTGACATAAAATGATTTTCTTACTGTCTTGGCTACATGTTGGCTGAAGGCCAGATTACTGTCCACATATGTTCCCAGATCCCTAACTATCGGGTAAACTCTTAGGGGTGTTTTCTCAATGGAGTAATTATCTTGGGTGAACAATTTCCCAAAGGGCACTAGAATGCATTTCTTCACATTCAGTCTTAATCTGTGACTTTGGCACCAGTCATTTGTTTGTATTAGACCCTCTTGTAGAATGTTGCTATCATGGATAGAATCTATGATAGCTCCCTGTTTTCAGTCATCTGCAAACATGGTGAGACAGATGCCGTTGACATTTACCTTTAGTTCTGAGAAGTAGATGCCAAATAGGAGCAGGCCCAACATGGTGCCCTCGATTACTCTGCTGGTGATCATCCTGACCTCTTGGGTCCTATCTGTGAGCCAGCCAGAACTCCAGTGAGTTATGTAAAGATTTATGCCTAGGTCTGAGAGTTTGTCAACAATACTTTATTGGGGAGACCAGATGGAAGGGGAGTAAGGCTAGGTGTACCGGCGGTAGGTTCAAATTGATTTATCAGGGTGTGGATGGGAGGAGAAATGGCGTAGGAGTTATCCTGAAGGAACAGTATTTTAAGAGTGTTTTGGAGGTAAAAAGAGTGTCGGATAGAGTAATGTTTATGAAGCTGGAAATTGATGGTGTAATGATGAATGTTGTTAGTGCATGTGCTCCACAGGTTGGGTGTGCGGTGGATGAAAAAGAAACATTTTGGAGTGAATTGGATGAAGTGGTGATGACTGTACCCAAGGGTGAGAGAGTGGTGATTGGAGCAGATTTCAATGGACATGTTGGTGAAGGGAACAGAGGGGATGAGGAAGTGATGGGTAGGTATGGTGTTAAACAAAGGAATGCAGAAGGACAGATGGTAGTGGATTTTGGGAAAAGGATGGACATGGCTGTGGTGAACACGTATTTTAACAAGAGGGAGGAGCATAGGGTGACATACAAGAGTGGAGGAAGTTGCATACTGGTGGATTACATTTTATGTAGGAGGGCCAGTTTGAAGGAGATTGGAGACTGTAAAGTGGTGACTGGGGAAAGTGTAGATAGGCAGCATAGGATGGTGGTTTGTAGGATGATGTTGGTGATCAAGAAGAGGAGGAGGAGTGTGAGGGCAGCACCAAAGATCAAATGGTGGAAATTGAAAAAGGGTAATTGTGAGGTGGAGTTCAGGGATGAGTTAAGACAGGCACTGGGTGGCAGTGAAGAGTTACCAAATAGCTGGGTAACTACAGCAGAGCTAGTAAGGGAGACATCTAGAAAGGTGCTTGGTATGACATCTGGACAGAGGAAGGATGACAAGGAGACATGGTGGTGGAATGAGGAAGTACTGGGGAGTATACAGAGAAAGAGTTTGGCAAAGAAGAGGAGGGATTGTCAGAGAGATAAAGAAAGTAGACAGGCGTCTAAGGAGATGAGGTGCATGGTAAAGAGAGTGGTGGCGAAGGCTAAGGATAAGGTGTATAAAGAGTTGTATGAAAGATTGGACACTATGGAGGGAGAAAAGGACCTGTACCGATTGGCTAGACAGGGGGACCGAGCTAGGAAAGATGTGCAGCACGTAAAGGTGATAAAAGATAATGAGGGAAACATACTCACAAGCGAGGAGAGTGTGTTGAGGAGATGGAAAGAGTACTTTGAGGGGTTGATGAATGAAGAGAATCAGAGGGAGAGAAGGTTGGATGATGTAGGGATAGTGAATCATGAAGTGCAATGGATTAGCAAGGAGGAAGTAAGGATAGCTATGAAGAGGATGAAGAATGGAAAGGCTGTTGGCCCAGATGGACATACCTGTGGAGGCATGGAGGTGTTTAGGTGAAATGGCAGTGGAGTTTTTAACCAGATTGTTTAATGAAATCTTGGAAAGTGAGTGGATGCCTGAGGAATGGAGAAAATGTGTTTTGGTACCGATTTCTAAGAATAAGGGTGATGTGCAGAGCTGTAGTAACTACAGAGGGATTAAACTGATCAGTCACAGCATGAAGTTATGGGAAAGAGTAGTGGAAGGTAGGTTAAGAAGGGACGTGATGATTAGTGATCAGCAATATTGTTTCATGCCGGGAAAGAGCACTACAGATGCGATGTTTGCTCTGAGAGTGTTGATGGAGAAGTACAGAGAAGGTCAGAAGGAGTTGCATTGTGTTTTTGTAGACTTAGAGAAAACATATGACAAGGTGCCTAGAGAGAAGTTGTGGTATTGTATGAGGAAGTCAGAAGTGTCAGAGAAGTATGTAAGAGTGGTACAGGATATGTACGAGGGTAGTGTGACAGCGGTGAGGTCTGCGGTGGGAGTGACGGATGCATTTAAGGTGAAAGTGGGGTTACATCAAGGATCAGCTTTGAGCCCTTTCTTATTTGCAATGGTGATGGACAGCTTGACAGAAGAGATCAGACAGGAGTCCCCGTGGACGTTTGCAGATGACATTGTGATCTGTAGTGAGAGTAGGGAACAGGTGGAGGAGACCCTGGAGAGATGGAGATATGCTCTAAAGAGAAGAGGAATAAAGGTCAGCAGGACTAAGACAGAATATATGTGTGTGAATGAGAGGGAGGATAGAGGAATGGTGAGGATATAAGGAGTAGAGGTGGCGAAGGTGGATGAGTTTAAATACTTGGGATCAATAGTTCAGAGTAACGGTGAGTGTGGATGAGAAGTGAAGAAGAGAGTACAGGCAGGATGGAGTGGGTGGAGAAGAGTGTCAGGAGTGATTTGTGACAGACGAGTTCCAGTAAGAGTGAAAGGGAAGGTCTACAAGAGGGTAGTGAGACCAGCTATGTTATATGGGTTGGAGACAGTGGCATTGACAAAAAGGCAGGAGTTTGACCTGGATGTGGCAGAGTTAAAGATGTTAAGATTAGCACTGGGTGTGACGAGGGTGGACAGGATTAGGAATATATTAGAGGGTCAGCTCAGGTTGGAAGGTTTGGAGACAAAGCCAGAGAGGCAATATTACGTTAGTTTGGACATGTGCTGAGGAGAGATGCTGAGTATATTGGGAAAAAGATGCTAAGGATAAAGCTACCAGGTTATAGGAAAAGAGGAAGGCCTAAGATAAGGTTTATGGATGTGGTGAGATAGGACATGCAGGTGGTTGCTGTGACAGAGCAAGATGCAGAGGACAGGAAGAAATGGAAACAGATGATCTGCTGTGGCAACCCCTAACAGGAACAGCCGAAAGATGATGATGATTGTATAGAATGCCTTGGTCAGATCAAGGTAGGTGGTATATACAGTTTTCCCTTCATCCATAGTCTACCAGGTTGAATAGGCAAGACCTTCCCTTAAGAAAGTCAAACTGGGATGGGCCAGGTGTCAGTAGGCTGCCAATGTTTTTGTTGATCATTTCCATGATAATTTGTTCCTTGACTTCACATATCAGACTTGTCAGACTAATGAGTCTTGTAGTTCCTGGGGCCAGTTGATGGTCCACCCTTTTAAAGAGGGATGGCCGTTATGGCCTTCCATTAACCAGGCACATAACCTGTTTTGAGGTTGTAATTGAAGAATGTCTCTAGTGATCCTGCTAGGTCTTGTTTTAGACCATTTAGGAGGCAATAAGGGATATTATCATGGCCCACTGATGCAGTGTTTTTGGCCTGAGTGCCACCAGGATCTGCTCCTTGTTAGTAGTTGGGGGGATAGGCTAAAAGGGATTTCATGGGGAATGGGGGTGAGGTGGGAGGTAAATTTAGAGCTAAATTTATCAACCAGTAGATTGGCTATGTCACTGGTTAATTTCTCCAAATCTTTTGGGTTTCTAATACCATGACGGGAATGGACCGCACTCTAAAGTCAAAGTACGATTAAAGTTTGTGAAATTAGTATTGTTTCAGTCTTTGATGTCAGCCAGAAGTGCTCTTCACAGCACTCACAATGTACCCAGTAATGACTGCAATTCGTATGGAGTTACATGTATTGGTATCATATCTAAATATGACTGTAGATTCTGTTTTATAAGACCCATTCATTGCTCCTACTACTATTGGGACTGTCTGTGTATTTTTCTTCCACATTGCTCTCATTTCTGCCAGCAGATCCTGATATTTTATGACTTTGTGCATCTCTGTACACAAGACACTGTAGTCACTGGGTGTGGTGATTTTTGATCAGTGCTACTTTTGTGTTCTTTTCCTGGACCACTATATCTGGTTTTCTAGCATCTATATTTTGAGCTGTTGGTAATGGATGATCCCATGTGATGTAAACTTCATCATATTCTATGATGCTTCGTGGCTGATGTTTCCAGTGTTTTCAGCCATTTTAATACCATAATGTTTGCACAATTCCTAGTGCAGCAATCTTGCCACATTATTATGCCTTTCAGTATACAGTCCATCTGCCATTAGTAACTCACTACCAGCAATGAGGTGTGCGACTGTTTCCAATTCGGTTTTACAAAACCTATATTTGCCTGTTTCACCCACATGTTCAATGGGCTTTGTAAACCAATGTGTACGCAGCCCATGATCTTGGGCCGCCAATATTAACCTTTCATCTCTTGGTTTGAATTTGCCTCTCCTTAACCATTCCTGCATTCGTTATGATCAGCATGAGGTTCTTCCAGAAGTTTTCTATACTTGCAACTATATTTATGCTTTTTCCACATTTCTTGCCTTCTCATCTGGTCCTTCACCTTATATTCTTTCTTTTGCTTTTTGGCACATTCAGTTGCTGCCTGATTTTTTATCTACTTCTGGTTTGATTTGCATCCCTGCTTGACACTGATATGCTTCTGCTAGATTAAGCAGAGAAGTCATCTTAGATTTATTCTCCTCATGTTTCAAATCTTTCACTATGTTTGGGTCTTGTGATGTCAGCAGATATGTGTGGAGTCCCACGATTGCAGATCTATACATGTAATCAATTTCAAGGAGGCCCATCCCTCCTTCTTAATGGGGAATATATAATCTTGGTATGCACTGATTTTTATAAATCATTTTGTGAGCATGAAGCATCCTTCTTGTTTTCCTGTCTAATGTATCCAACATGTTTTGGGGTCAGTCAGTCACTCCAAAACTGTAAGTTAGGACAGGAAGAGCAAATTGGTTTATAGCTTGGATTTTGTTCCTAGATGTCAACACTGTTTTCAGGATTAATTTAAGTCTTCTAAAGTATTCCTTACTAAGTTTTATTCGCATTTGTTCATGTTTTATTGTTGCTCCTTCATCAATTCCCATATATTTATACACTCCCTCTTGCTCAAGTTCTTTTGTATCACATTTTTGTCCCAAACTGATGTTTTCCTGGTGCTGCATTTTCCTGCTTTAAAGGTTGCTTTTGCCCATTTATCAAGACCAAATTACATTCTTGTATCATCTGAAAATGTTTTGGCAACTTGCAGTTGTGCTTTCAGTTCCTCATCTGATGAGCTATACACTTTTAAATCATCAACAACGAGAATATGAGAAGTCTTTACACTCTGTTGTTTTCTAGGAGCCAAATTATAGCCATGGCCTAAGCTGTTAAGCAGGCAGCTTAATGTGTTAAGGGCAATGCAGAATAGCAACAGTGACAGGGAGTCACCCTGGAATATCCCCCTTTAAATTTTTATCCCTGGGATAATAATTTGCCCTTTAATCATGGCATAATTACAAAGTGGTCTGCCACTGTTTCATGGTCACTGTAATGAAGTTGATCAGTGTAGGCTGTATGTTATACATTTTTAAGCACTATTTTATCCATGAATGTGGGATACTATCAAATGCTTTTTTGTAGTCAGTCCATGCCATACTTAGATTCTTCACAGTTTTTTTGTTTGACAACAAATGATCCTTTGTTCCATATGGATTTATTTTATTGGCCTTTTGTTCTTCTGCCATAATTGAGTTTTCTTCTAAATTACTATAAACTCTGTCGGCATCAATTCCCATGTATAGTTTATATGTCGTTGGAAGGGAAGTTATTGGTCTATAATTTTTATGGTAGATTGCAGGTTCACTCTTAAGTAGGAGCATTGTTTTCCCTGTTGTTAGCCAGGTTGGTGTCTGTTCAGGGTGGCTAAATATTCATGCAAAGATGTTAATACTTTTAACCAAAAGTTAGGTACTGCATCTGGGCCTGGAGAAGCTTTTCTTAACTTTGTTTCAATCTCTTCGGCTGTTACTTCATCCTATTTCATATCCTCTACCTTTAAACTTCTTATTCTTTCTTTTACTACTTCTATCCATTTAGCATCTTTCTTATGTTTGACAGGATCTTCGTAGATACTTCTCCAAAATGTATTTATTTCTTCTTTTTTGGCGGTCTTTCAATTCCTTTTGCTTTGTTTCCCAATTCTCTATAATACATTCTTGGGTCATCAATAAATTGCTTATCTTGTACTTTTCCTTTATATTTGTCTATGTATCTTCTAAGATTTTCCGCCTGTGCTGAGATTTTTAGTTTGTTATTTGCGATACTGCATGATAGATCCTGGTGTGTTCTAATACTGTGCATTGCTTTTATCATGTCTATCTTTCTTAGTTATTTTGTTGATCTACTCCCTCTTCTGTATTCTTCCAACAGTGACATTTCTTGTCTTAACTGTTTTATAGTTTTCTCTATTCGATACTTCCACAATGGTATTCGATTTCTTTCCTTCCTTTCCCTCACTACCCCGTGTTCTTGTGGTAAAATTTTATCAGGTATTAATTTAACTGCACAGTAATATATCATGTTTACTTCTGTTCTATTGCATGGATCTCTATGGACAGTCCTGATTACTGTGTTCATTTGTTTTATGAAACTTCTGACTTTTTATGTTTTACTGACTTTCTGCAGTCTATTTCTTTCATTGATCTTAAAATGTCTATCTATTTCTATTAAATCAAGCAACTCCTCTCTTAGCTCATTTTCTTCTAAAGTGAGGGCACATTTTTTTGTTTTCCATTTCCTGCGGACATTCTATAGAAAGTTCTATAGCATCTTCCTGAGGCACATTCGCTTCAATTTCATCCTGTGCAATCCGTTGCTCTGTCATGTGGGAACTCACTGGCCTATCACTCCTCAACTTTGACTGCATCAGAGTTTCCTCAGTTTCCTATTCCTTCCCTTGCTGTCTAGCTTTAAGTGAATGTTTATACTGGTTTCCCGTGGAAGGCTCCAAAATATCTTCATATGGTACCTGACCAATTGCTTCTTGTTCCACTGGTTTCCCCTTAATTTGGATATCCATTGTTCTGTCCTGTTGTGGTGCTTTCTGAATTAGATTTTCTACACTGAATCCTTCATTTCACAGGTACTCCATAACCTCAGTTTCTATTTTTTTAGCTTCTCCATTACTAATTCTTTTTTCTACTTTTCGTCTTTGTCTTCTTATTTTTTGTATTGTAAAGTTTTCCATGTCCAGATTCCTTTGCCTGTATTTCTCTTCAAATATCTTTGGTGCTGCTCTTTTTGTATTGGTTAGTTTTGCCTTTTCCTTTGCATAAATATTGCACCATATTAAATCTGTTTCTCTTTCCCATGTCCATATTTCTTCTTCAGATGTCTACTGATCTTCCTGCTTATTCTTACTTTGGGGACTCACTTCATCATGCTGTAATGTAACCTGTGTTAGACCTTCTACACCATATCCTTCACTTCGCAGGTACTCCATAACTTCAACTTCTATTTTTTTAGCTTCTGCTGTACTAATCTTCTTTTCTACATTCCCTCTTTGTGATATTATTTTTTATTGTGACATTTCCATATGTGAATGATTTTGCTTGTATTTCTCTTTGAATATCTTTGGGGCTGCCTTCCTTATATTGATTAATTCGGCTTTCTCCTTTGCACAAATATTGCACCATATCAAATCTCTTTCTTTCCCATGTCCATATTTCTTTTTTATACTTTTCAAAAATCTCTAGGTTTTGTTATTTATATTTTCGCACTTCCTTAGATGATTCTTTTTCCAAACACATCAAAGTTTCTTATCTATTTACTGTTTTCACAAATCTGTTGTATTAATGAATACAAATTTTTATTTGAAGCTTCTGGCAGTTTTTCTTGTGGAAGTATTTTTCTTTCAACTAATTTCTCTCTTAATCATTCTGTATATCTTGTGTCTGGAAATTTTGGACTTTTTGCATAATAGCAGCAATACATAATTTCTTTCTTATCCACAGTAGTCCACTTTATCGTCTTTATGGCTCTTCTTTGGCCTGTCAGTTTTTGTGATTTTTGTGGACTACTAATTACTTTTACAACAGCCGGGCTGTTGTTGGTATGTTACCTTGTTCAGTGAAGGTTGTGCAGTTTACCACCAGTTCTGCATACTGCTGAGTGTTACCTTTAAGGTTCCGGACATAGCTGAAGAAGGCCTTGTGACTGTCCTTAGCCTGGGAGGATAACCTGACCTCATAATTGGCCTTTTTAGACTTCATTAGATCCCTTTGTTTCTTGTTTAGTTGAATCAGAGAGCTCTTGCCTTTATGAGAGCTGCTCTTTCTGATTTTGGCCATGACTTTTTTCTTATGTTATATACCGTGTTAAGGTAAGGATTCCACCAGTGGAATTTGTTTTTGGTATTAGATCTGGGCTTACTTCTGGTAGGTAAGGTGGCCTCATTGCAGCCTTCTAAATGTTTGTAGTGGGTTTCTGTAAATAATTCTGCATAGCTAACTGTGTTATTGGGGTTTAGGGAGCAGTGAATTTTGACACATTGTCACGTAATAGGTTGCAGTTTGTTTTAGAATAGTTCCTAACTGTTATGAGTTTCATCAGGTTTTCTGGGTTGATTTTTATTATGAGAGAGACAGCTTTATGATCTGATCTCACCAATGGGGAGTGCGCACACGTGTGTGTGTGTGTGTGTGTGTGTGTGTGTGTGTGTGTGTGCGTGCGTGTGGTGCAGTGCTGTCCCATGTTGCTGAGAACTAGGTCCAATGTCTGATCCTCTGGTTGGAGTCCGCACTATCTGGTGCAGGCTATTTGTGTTGATAAAGTCCAAGAGTTGTTGCGTCTGTGAGTTAGAGGCAGTGCTTGCTTCCTAGTCTATAGAAGAGTAGTTAAAGTCTTTGATGAGTAGTGTGGTTGGATGGTGAGTGCCTCTAGTAGGTCTAAGTAAGAGAAGTGAGCTTCATGGATCATAGAGGATGATCTGTAGCTGGCTAGGACATGGTAAGGAACCTTGTCTAAGGTGACTTGGACGTAGATGAACTCCAGGGCATCATCCTGTTTAACCAACCTAGGGTTGTATTTGTTGCTAATGTACATTGAGAAACCTCCATCTTTAGCACCTGTCTGTGCCGCTGTTGGTCTAAATGTGTGGAAGGCACTGTAGCCTTCCATTGCCAAAGTACTTTCTGAGGCTTTAAACCAGGTATTGGTGACAGCACTGATGTGTACATTCTCCAAATTGACGAAAGCTTGTAGGGTATGGAGTTTCTTATTTAGGCTCTGAGCATTGAGCAGTTACACCTTAAGGTTGCTTTGAATTTTTTTTTGCTATGTTGGTACTTTTGTTATTTTTGCATTGCCTAAAAAAGGCTCTAAGGGGGTGGATAAAGTTTTAGCTAATATATGAAAGCCTAGGGGGGACAACTGCAGATCATCCCTGGCAACGTGGTCTATTAACTGTGTCCTCCCATGATGATTGATATTGGATTCCCCTGGAGTGATACCAGAAACTAAGCCCGTTATTAAAATCAGCAATTTCCTCTTCATACAGTGGCATCATCTCTGATGAAGGTAGACTGCTGTTCAGTGCAAGACATGTACCTGTCTGTGACACATATTTGGAGATCCATAATGTCTCTTTTCATATAGTCAAGTGAGTTACGTCTCAGGTCATTTACACCCACATGGACTATGAGAATCATATTGGTACTTGTGGTGCAGTGACCCGAGTGTGTCCTTGATATTGCTGATCCTAGCTCCAGATAGGCAACTAACCTTTATCTTCTCCTTGTCCATCCTGGTGAGAAGGGCATCTGTGTGTCATACAATTGAATTCCCTCTGATAAAAGTACTAGGTAAAGTGTTTGCTTGCCTTATGGACTTTGTTCTTGGGGGAATCATTGGGTGTCTGCTTATGTGTGCTGTTAGACGTTACTTTTGGTATGTGCTTTAGTGGTTGCTGAGGATAGGTGTTGCTGTTGGGAGGTCTTTGAGGTATGTAGAGATTTCCTTTTAGTGCCTCAGCATAAGAAGGTATTTGTGTGGGGTCTATATTAGAACACCGAACATTTAAAATGTTGTGTGTTCTAATATCGACCCATTTTCAGCGAACACTGAAAATATCGAAGAAGCAGAAAACAAATTCTTTCCTAGGGAAAGAATTTGGTTGTGCGTTTCTGTTGCTTTGGTATTTTCAGCGCTCTGTTGGAAAGTTACGTGTCGGATTCAGGTAAGTGTGTGATTGAGTGTGGGTTAGGTATGTGTGCGATTGTGTGGACATGAGGGTTAGGGCGGGTTAGGTGAGTTAGGGTTAGGGCACGGGTTAGGTTATGTATGCGATTGTGTGGACATGAGGGTTAGGGCAGGTTAGGTGAGTTAGGGTTAGGGCATGGGTGAGGTGAGTGTGCGATAGTGACAGACCTTAGGGCTAGGGTTTGGGTTAAGGTAAGTGGATAGTTAGTGGTGTGTGTATAGTTTAGTGTAGGGTTAGGTGTAAGATTTTAGGGGTATGTGTGTGAATTGCTGTTTGTTTGGTGTGCTTGTGTTGTGTGTATGTGTTTTGGAACAGCAAATTTTTTCCTTAGGAAAAAATTTGCTGTTCTGAACATTCGATGTTTGGTATTTTCGATTGGTAGGGTTTGATATTAGAACACTCGACATTTTGAATGTTCAGTGTTCTAACATAGACCCTTTGTGTATGGTGAGCAGTATGCATAAAGGATGTAGTGTAGTGTGTGTTCTTGACAACCTTTATGTAAGTGAAATTTTTGCCACCAAGGAAATTATTTGTATACATCTTTGTCATGCTGACTTAGTTTCTTTAAGGATTTGAAGGTTGTCTGAGTACAAGAGACATTGCTACATTGTCTCAGGATGCCCATATTTACCAAGTTGACCAGAAACATTAGAAAATTGCAAAACCGTGTTGTCAGGATCTCTATAAGGGTTGGCCTGTTATGGTTTGGGGACTTGATTTTACAGGGATCACCTGAGTGATGTCTAGGGTTAAGGCTAAATGTTAGATAGTGGTATTATCTGGAATGAGTACTGTCCGATGTGCTAAACAGCTGCCTTAAGCTTAGCTCCTTGCTAAGCCTTTTTGTGTTACAGGTTAAAGTCCTAAGTGTTAGCTTTATAACTTCGCTAATATACAGGGTACTGTTAACTACCACTGCATGGTAAACAGTTCTGTGAAAAAGCACCTAATTTATAGCAGACAGAAAAAAGCTTAAAACTAACTCTTGTACTCTCTGGCCAATAAAATACTACACTTTGAGCTTCCTGGAGTGCTTCTCAAGTCAGGGAGACCAGGTCAACACCTTACATCTACAGGATGGATGATCCTGGAACTTTTTAATGTAAAAGCACAGCAAAAGTAACAGATTAAACACCTTACATCTACAGGATGGATGATCCTGGAACTTTTTAATGTAAAAGCACAGCAAAAGTAGCAGATTAACACCAAACAAATAAATCTGTAATCAGCCCTCTGGCTGGCAAAGCAATTACAGTTACTTACAGTTTTGGGAAGGATGTGCACTGGTGCTGGTCATGTCCAGTGGGTCATAATTACATTCTTTATAACCCTGAATCCATTTTTAGAAATCTTGTCAAGCCATGATAAACTTTCATGTGTAACCTTGATTGCTTCTGAAAGACCTACATGAATGTAATTACACATAAATGGAAGGGATCACCAGAAATTGCATGGAGGAGTCATGGTTTAAAACAAACAAAAAAAAAGTTCAGGAATATCAAACAGATGCAAAGGCTGCAATCAGATAATACTCTTTGATGCAACTTTTTAGGATATGGTGGTTTATCAGATCTATGCTGATTGGCCATTGATTGTCTTGTTGTAAGCTTTGCTTTAGAGTTGCAGAGATAAATCTTTGTAGATGCCTTATGCTAGAGGTTAAGGGATTGAATTTGTCTATCACCAATAGTTGCAGTAGTTATTTATATGGTGTTGCCATCAGATAATAAGTATCACTGTTGGTAGGGGTGGGTATATTTACAATATGTGATGTTTGTCTTCATTGCAATAGTGTGCAATATAATGAAAAACTGATTCATGAATGGGTTGTCCCACCATGTGGTTATGTTATGATTATCAACAGCAATAAAAAAGGCTGATGAACATAACCACAAATCCACAATATGCAGCATTAAGTTGGTAAACAGTTTCAAAGATTACGAGGGTCTATGATCCACTGTTAATTGGGCACAGACTCCTTGTACATTTGTGAAAGGGTCTGAGTTTAATTTACATGCTTTGAACACTTAAGCAGTTCTCTAAACCTGCCAATTCTTCTTCCATATGAAAACTCCTCCTTTTTTATTGAAATGCAGACAGATATACCCCAAAACCTTACAACTGCCTTTAACTAAATCCTCAGCACTTTAGGATACAGACATCTTTGTGAAGTGAGCCTGTGAAATGCATATTGATAAAGTCCCCAAGTTAATTCATCACAATATTTATCATGTTTTTCTTGATAATCAGATGAATAAGGATTCCTCTTAATCTGCCTCTGATTCAGACATCATGACCTAATGCTAATGTGAACGAGTTAGATGCAAAGTGCTTTTTCTTGGAAAGAGATGAGTCAGAGAAGTCTCACAAGAAACAGACAGTTACGGCATTGCCACTGATTTTAGCTAAACCATAATCATTTATCAAAATTAAAAAGATCTCTGAAACACAGGGGAAAGCTTGAATTAATTCTGAATAAAATGCATATTTTAAAGACTGTTTAATGAACAGGTGGCCTTTCACACCTTTTATGCCAAAGAGTCCAACTCACAAATTTAGGTCTTTTTGTAACATCTTGAATAAGAGATGAGGCACAGCCTGGACTGTGCCATGCTTTCCTTTCATGCTCTGCTTCTACAACCAGCATCCTTCCCTGGAAAACTTTCCTTTAAGGAACTGAGCACTAAGACATGATCGCCAGAATAAACATTTGATAAACATCTGGGCAGCACCTGGTCTTTATTTAAAATATACTTAAAAACAACAAGGCAAAAAAACTTGTAAGATAAAAAACCAGGAAACCTTGACTGGATCACGAACTCCTTTAATACATATAACAAACATCCACTTCGACTAAGCGCTTTCACCCAATAAGCATCATGGGTTTCATCAGAGTAATGTTTCCAATACAGCAGCTACTTATATATCATTAATTACCCAACAATTACCCAATCAAAAACAGTACAGATAACTTAGTTAATTATTTTGTCAAGATAAATAACCAACTAATATTAGTTAACTATTAAAAAACATTAACTATAAATAAGTTAATATCATAATATAAAAACTCCATTAAATATATAAATAAGAATAAATAATCTCTTAATAAATATAATTGTTAAAAACTCTATCACTTATATAAATAACAATATTTAATCATCAATTAATTTAAATATTGTATGATTTCAGCTTCAAATAAGAAGTAATTGAAATATGCTCATTAATACCTGGCTCATTACATGCGTCTAATCTTAGCTGCCATAAACATTCTTTTAATTCCAATAATGCATTAACATCACCTTCATTACTACTACCCTGAGGTATCCTATCAATCACAAAAAACAAAAATCTTTTAAAATCTGTACATTTTGTACTGTGCATATATAATGAACTTGTACTCTTCTTGTTTCTAATGTCCCTGTCATGTTCTGCAATTCTGTCCTTTAACTTTCTAATAGTCTTACCTATATAAAAGGCTGGACATGACAGACATGTTGCTATATAGACAACTAATTTTGTATTGCAGTTAACATGACCTGGACACCTAATAGTTCGATTGTGATGTTTTATACTAACATAAGGTCCATCATTAATAAACCTGCATCCTCGACAAAAAACAAATTTCTTCATTTGTGAATGCCTGTGGGTAACTTCACTTTCAAAGTATTCTTTTAAATTTTTTCCTCTGCTATCAACAATGTAATGAGCCAGGTATTAATGAGCATATTTCAATTACTTCTTATTTGAAGCTGAAATCATACAATATTTAAATTAATTGATGATTAAATATTGTTATTTATATAAGTAAGAGATTATTTATTCTTATTTATATATTTAATGGAGTTTTTATATTATGATATTAACTTATTTATAGTTAATGTTTTTTAATAGTTAACTAATATTAGTTGGTTATTTATCTTGACAAAATAATTAACTAAGTTATCTGTACTGTTTTTGATTGGGTAATTGTTGGGTAATTAATGATATATAAGTAGCTGCTGTATTGGAAACATTACTCTGATGAAACCTATGATGCTTATTGGGTGAAAGCGCTTAGTCGAAGTGGATGTTTGTTATATGTAATTAAAGGAGTTCGTGATCCAGTCAAGGTTTCCTGGTTTTTTATCTTACAAGTTTATTTAAAATATTCCTTTATAAACCAGGGTTGCAAGAATATTGTATAAAATTGATGTAAATATGTATATAAAGAAACAAAAGTAGCAACATCAGGAGTACGTGCACGACTTGGCAAATGTAGTCTGTAAGTTACATTGTTCAGTACTTTTTCCATAACGATTCATTGTGGTCATTTAGAAGCATTTTATTATTGTGGGGTCACACTGCGAGGCAATGTGAAGTGTTTTGTTATTTCATTAGACCCTTATTGTGCAACAACTTAACCACGGAGTGGCAATGGCTGATGTATAACAGCAATATTTTTTCCCTTGAGGCTGTTACAAACACAGAAATGTTAGTGTGAAATATCATCACTGAATTTGTAGCTCTTTAGTTTCTTCTGGTATGTGGGCAAATCCAGGTAACCACCTGAGTTTGACTTGCATTGCAAAAAAAAAAAAAAAAAAAAAAAAATAGCTCTTAAGCTAGTCAGGATTCATAAATTAGCATAACCATTGCATGATATCTATGAAATGCAGTATTAACAGATGCTGGCCAGAACATTTTTGATCTATAATATGACTTCTTAACATAACATTCAGCACTGACAAATGGTTGATTAATTTGGTATGGCTGCATAATCAACAGTTAATTATATTTGCGGAAAGCTTTTTGTGGGGGGGGGGGCAACAAAAAGGAATTGTCTTGCAAACTAAAATGCTGATTTGTTGACACACATTTGTATAACTACTAGACATTTTGATTAGTTCAAAGGGCATCAGGTGAACAGTTAATGGAGACAGGATAGTATTCACTGGGTCACATTTTATTATCCTTACTGGATATGACACGCAACAGAAACTGTAATGCAGTTGGATGTTTGGCCCTATCCTTTAATCCTTTTTACTGTCCTCAGCAATGAATAGATAAATGACTACAACCCTCTCATTATCTAATACATGTGACTATTTGATTATTAATTTCTGAAGAGTTTCATGTGCTTGGCATTTTAAGACTTTAGCTTGGCATAAATATTAAGATGAAGACTTTGTAAGACAATAAACAGAAAATGCTGTATAAGTAAAGTATAGTTTTCCCAAAAGGGCAAACAACAACAAAAGGACACAATATTCAATGCTACATTCCAGTGCAGTAATGCTTTAGTTAATGAAGCACTATCTTATCACCTGGTACAGCACTCCTCTGTATGGAAGTTTCACCACTGTAGAAATGTCATCTGTATGGAAGTTCCACCGCTGTAGAAATGTCCTCCGTATGGAAGTTTCATCGCTGTAGAAATGTCCTCTTTATGAAAGTTTCACTGCTGTAGAAATCTTCTATTTATGGAAGTTTCACCCCTGTAGAAATGTCCTCTGTATGGAAGTTTCACCACTGTAGAAATGTCTTCTGTATGGAAGTTTCACCGCTGTAGAAATGTCCTCTGTATGGAAGTTTCACCCCTGTAGAAATGTCCTCTTTATGAAAGTTTCACCATTGTAGAAATGTCCTCTGTATGGAAGTTTCACCCCTGCTGAAATGTCCTCTGTATGGAAGTTTCACTCCTGTTGAAATGTCCTCTTTATGGAAGTTTCACCACTGTAGAAATGTCCTCTGTATGGAAGTTTCTCCACTGTAGAAATGTCCTCTGTATGGAAGTTTCACTACTGTAGAAATGTCCTCTGTATGGAAGTTTCACCGATGTAGAAATGTCCTCTTTATGAAAGTTTCACCGCTGTAGAAATGTCCTCTGTATGAAAGTTTCACCACTGTAAAAATGTCCTCTGCATGGAAGTTTCACTGCTGTAGAAATGTCCTCTGTATGGATGTTTCACCACTGTAGAAATGTACTCTGTATGGAAGTTTCACTGCTGTAGAAATCTGTATGGAAGTTTCACTGCTGTAGAAATGTCCTCTGTATGGAAGTTTCACCGCTGTAGAAATGTCCTCTGTATGAAAGTTTCACCGCTGTAGAAATGTCCTCTGTATGGAAGTTTCACCGCTGTAGAAATGCCCTCTTTATGAAAGTTTCACCACTGTAGAAATGTCCTTTTTATGAAAGTTTCACTGCTGTAGAAATGTCCTCTGTATGGAAGTTTCACCACTGTAGAAATGTCCTCTGTATGGAAGTTTCACCGCTGTAGAAATGTCCTCTGTATGGAAGTTTCACTGCTGTAGAAATGTCCTCTGTATGGAAGTTTCACTGCTGTAGAAATGTCCTCTTTATGAAAGTTTCACCGCTGTAGAAATGTCCTCTGTATGGAAGTTTCACCGCTGTAGAAATGTCCTCTTTATAAAAGTTTCACTGCTGTAGAAATGTCCTCTGTATGGAAGTTTCACCTCTGTAGAAATGTCCTCTGTATGGAAGTTTCACTGCTGTAGAAATGTCCTCTATATGGAAGTTTCACCACTGTAGAAATGTCCTCTGTATGAAAGTTTCACCACTGTAGAAATGTCCTCTGTATGGAAGTTTCACCGCTGTAGAAATGTCCCCTGTATGGAAGCTTCACCTCTGTAGAAATGTCCTCTGTATGGAAGTTTTACTGCTGTAGAAATGTCCTCTGCATGGAAGTTTCACCGCTGTAGAAATGTCCTCTGTATGGATGTTTCATTGCTGTAGAAATGTCCTCTGTATGGAAGTTTCACTGCTGTAGACATCTGTATGGAAGTTTCACTGCTGTAGAAATGTCCTCTGTATGGAAGTTTCACTGCTGTAGAAATGTCCTCTGTATTTATGTTTCACCGCTGTAGAAATGTCCTCTGTATGGAAGTTTCACCTGTAAGATTATGCTCAACAATATATTAAGGTTGAATGTAACTTTGCTACAAATATGCAACATAAATAAGGAATAAGATAAAGCTTGCTTAAATGCAGAAACAGAGTTTATTAATATGTGATTAGCATCCATACTAAATGACTGTGGCTTAAAAAAATAAGGAACTTGCTTTGAGTGTATTACACACACATCAAGAAAGCTGACTTCTTACAGACATGACAAGAATGTAATTTGCTTTCTTTAAAGAACTGACAACAGGACATGTTTTTCTAAGAAAGTTTAAGAATATGCTTTTCTAATCCACAAGGCATTTCCTTGAAGACAGTTTACTTATCAGCATTTGCAGAAGAACAGATGTGTCATCATTTGCGTCATCAAAGCGGTATCTTTCCAAAATCAAGATGGTGTGCGTTTAACTAAAAATATGTGTAATGTCTGTATTAAGTCCAGTTATGTTAGGTGTAATGGTAGGGACACATTTTGTCCTGAGGTAAATGTTATATCTCTCACATCATCTGTACTATATGAGAAGTAAAGTAGAACATTTTCTGAAGCTGTAACAGAAGTACGTGTGGTTTATTATAAAAGTTTTTGGCTACTGCTCTTAAAGCCAGGTGCTGCAAAGTATATTCTCTCATCAGTGTATATTCTGCAAGTTTCTGTATGCAACAGACTGTGAATGTAACTATAACCAGACTTTGATTTCAGCAGAATCCAGCCAGCAAGGCTGAGTGTCTTAAGAAGACTTCAAATCCATCACAGTAAGCATCAGAGTAACAGCACATTAAAATTAATTTTTCAATGACAAGCTAGCATGCATTTGCACATAAAATCTGCATTCGAACACAGAGAAAGTGATAGTAAGCCCTGCAGAGGGTTACTTTAGTCAAATTGCAGTAACTAACATTTGTACGAATGTGTAAATCCTAAACAGAAGTATTCCAGTTTATGCAGCTTGCAGCAGTAAATTTTTTTCAGACATCTAAATCCAGTGAGACTAGTTTAGGAAATTCGCAGTGTCATAAATTCTTCAAGAAAAGGTGGACATCTACTTACACAGCAGTCCGCTGCCTGTTGTGCTTCACCAGCTTCTCAAGTGACTTTGAAAAATTTCCAGCCATCAGCAACAACAGCCTGATCACCTGTTTTCTTGCTAACTGGTAAGACTTTTTTCTGTGTCACAGTTTTTTAGTATGGATGCTTTTAGACAGTTTGCATATTATTAGACAGTTTGAATGCTATTAAACTGTATGGATATTTTCAGACATAATTCAAGCAAATGTAAACCAAGCTTTAGTAAATTGCAGTGTTGGTATACACAGCATATTAGTAAATGTAAAACATTAGGGCAGGTTGATAGTAAGGCAATATGCAAATTAATTACAATATTTGACTGGTACCTCAAAGAAAACCATGTGGGGTATGACAAATGTTTATTGTGTGATTCAACAAAAACTGCATTTTGTGTATTATGTCATAAAAAAGTATTGCATGATATTGCTAAAACAATAGACTGTGAAGACAGATCTGTTCATGATACAGAATTAACTAAGGCTAAAGAGTTTCCATTATATTCAGATGTTAAACAGTTATGTTCTGTCACCACATGTGAGTCAAATCAGTTACTGACAAGACCTCTAGTACAGTTTGCTACAAAAGAATGTAATAAACTTCTAAGAGACAGACACAATGAGTTCAGGAAGTTTAGACAAGTTATACAAACATTTTTCCAAAAGTGCATAGGAGTTGCAGATTCAGCAGAACAGGTTCCTGGGACATATCAGGCAAATCATGATGAAACTCTTCAACAGCAGTTGCAAGATGAAGAAAATAGATTAGCTAAACTGACAGAGACTGACTTCCTACATACATTGGGAAAGAGCAGGAAACTACAGCTGATCTTTACAAAAGAGATATATTTTATAACATGTTTGTGTTTTGAAAATGGATAAGCATACATGGTAGGATGGTAAAATACAAATCATTCTCAAATGTTTAAAACTTCCATTCAATTAAAGCAAGATATATATCAGTACTACAGTAAAGTAGAGCATGTGACTGCCATTCTCATAGCATAGTCAAAAGGTAAACAAAACAGTTCCAGTGTATAAAAATTAAATAAAAATAGTTAATAAGAGTAAAGATTTGAAGTCACAACACTGACATGCTTGTATAAAGATTTAAAGTCACAAGACTGACATGCATGTATTTTCTTTTTATACAGTGCACAAGAGAACAGGCAGACAACAGCAAATATAAATAATGTAAATATAAACATGTGTTTGTTAAGCTAATATCTATTTATTTTTAAATTTTTTTTATAATTGTATAGTAACACCAAACAGCTAAAGTTCTGAATTTTAAAAAGAAATAAAATCATGGATGCAATTAGTCAAACAGTCTTTGTAAAATGAATGACAGATCAGTTAAATAAATAAAATCAAAAGTTAAAAAATATGCAAGCTAATTGTAAAATAATGTTTAGTTTGCATAGTTATGCAAATCACATATATAATATGAAGTGTTTCATAACTGCATTTTACTAACAGATGATTAAAGGAAAAATGCTAAAAGGGTTAACTGAAATGTGAGCTCAGACCTTCCTAGACGGGATGAATAGTTACAGGAAATGTTGAAAAGATAAGATAAGAAACAAGATTGATTGCCAGACAAGTGGCTTGAGTTTTTCTAAAAAAATTATTCTTATTAAAACGTAATTGTTAAAATGTTCACATGCAACATTATTTGGTAATTATAATAAAATATCACAAATTGAGCATATATGTCACTGATAAAAGTAAAACAACTTAGTTACATCAAGTATAGCCAGCAGATGGGTTATAGTATACATACAGTTTAAATAAAGTATACAGGAGGGTATAATAACTACTATTAGAAGTAGACAGCAAAGACAACAGAAAAGATGATCAAATCAGACAAAGGTCTATAGTTTAATAACCTAATAAAGCAAATGTATAACCAAAGTGTTGGGCTGACATACATTATAAAGCAAATAAACAATAGTGCAATATTACAGGGGGAGGGGTACCTTCTCAGTTTTACACTGACTGTGTGAGCACTATGTGTTGCAAGAGGGTCTGAAGTAAAGCTACAGGAAGATATAATATCTTATTCCTTCTTGACAATACTCTTTCAGGGGGGAGGGAAAACAGATATTAGTGCATTAGAAATACTGGATTAAACCTGACAGCATAAGATACAAGAGAAAGTAAAGATATGTAAAAAGTGAGCAAGAATGGTCACTATTTTTAATATGTTTTTGGCAAGACAATGTTGGTATGCAAAAAGCATAGTTGCCTCTGGTGGCAGTTCCACTAGATACTTCTAAAGAAACATAAGAATTTTCTAAGATTTTGCTTGATGTTAATGTTACTAAATTTGTAAGATTGGACTAAGTGTACTTTACAGTCTTTGTATGTACAAATACAAAATTATTCAGTACAAATTAAATTAACGTCTAGCAATAAATATGTGTTAAAAACCATGTTTAAAAAAACATTGGGTCCAGGATAGCTGCTAGATTGAAATGCATGAATAGCAAACAGTCTGTGTAAATACATACTGTACAGGATACATTGTAATAAGTTCAAAAGTAATTTGTCAAGTTGTAATATTATCACAGATTTTTAAGTTGGAATCTTATTGGTTACCCCAGTTAAAGGAAAATTAAATATTGTATTCATACATCTAATGGACTATTATGTAACAACATTCTTTAGTATATACATCATGTTTTTTTTAAATCCTCAAGTAATAAATATACTGAAATAATTGCATTCAAATATTTATTATCTAAGCCCAGTTCAGTACTTTATGTTCACTTCATTGTCAACCAAGATGTTAATGGGCAGTTCAGAGACATGACCACAATGTTATGGTTAAAATGACATTGAAACTGTATATTTTCAGCAGTGTATAAATGCTTGGAGTAGCACATAGTTTTTGCCTCTTATAGACATTAGTCTGTCTCTAATCTTTTGACATAAAATAATCAATAAAAGTAAAGATTTAATTTAACAGGTGCAAAGAGTTAATAAAAGAGTACTTTGTCATAAATTAAATTATGTGATTGCAAAAGAATAAATTAATCAAGTTAAAAAATAAAACTAAAGCAGACACAGCTCATAACTGATAAAATATTTTCACAGAATGGTCCGTAAAAGAAAAAGTTGTTAAATGTTTTCAGTTTTAGTAGTAATACTTGATATCATTGTATTACCTATGTAACATTGCATTTTGACTTGTATAAAAAGAAGACTAAAGATTTTGTTTCTTAATGTGTTTTCTATAAAAAATAAAAAGAGGGACTTGTAAGATTATGCTCAACAATATGTTAAGGTTGAATGTAACTTTGCTACACATATGCAACATAAATAAGGAATAAGATAAAGCTTGCTTAAATGCAGAAACAGAGTTTAGTAATATGTGATTAGCATCCATACTAAATGACTGTGGCTTAAAAAAATAAGGAACTTGCTTATGAGTGTATTACACACATAACAAGAAAGCTGACTTCTTACAGACATGACAAGAATGTAATTTGCTTTCTTTAAAGAACTGACAACAGGACATGTTTTTCTAAGAAAGTTTAAGAATATGCTTTTCTAATCCACAAGGCATTTCCTTGAAGACAGTTTACTTATCAGCATTTGCACAAGAACAGATGTGTCATCATTTGCGTCATCAAAGCGGTATCTTTCCAAAACCAAGAGGGTGTGTGTTTAACTAAAAATATATATAAAGTCTGTATTAAGTCCAGTTATGTTAGGGGTAATGGCAGGGACACATTTTGTCCTGAGGTAAATGTTATATCTCTCACATCATCTGTACTATATGAGAAGTAAAGTCGAACATTTTCAGAAGCTGTAACAGAAGTATGTGTGGTTTATTATAAAAGTTATTGGCTACTGCTCTTAAAGACAGGTGCTGCAAAGTATATTCTCTCATCAGTGTATATTCTGCAAGTTTCTGTATGCAACAGACTGTGAATGCAACTATAACCAGACTTTGATTTCAGCAGAATCCATCCAGCAAGACTGAGTGTCTTAAGAAGACTTCAAATCCATCACAGTTAGCATCAGAGTAATAGCACAGTGCTTTTAGCACCATTAAAATTAAGTTTTCATCACCGCTGTAGAAATGTCCTCTGTGTGGAAGTTTCACTGCTGTAGAAATCTGTATGGAAGTTTCACCATATTAGAAATTATGCTTTACATTATTTAGGAGCTTTATGGAGAGAGGGGTGTAACCTTGTTTTCAGTCCTAGTTAGCAAAAAGTCAAAACAGTCCATATTACCTCATGTTTTTTAGTAAAAAATCAAACAGTAGACATTTATAACTAACATATTTCCTCAGTATTTATTTTAGTTGTCCTTCATTGATAAGAATCAGATTATTAGTTCATGCTTTTATTGGCAGAAATGCCTGTTCTCCTTCAGTTTGACTAATTCAAAGAAATGTAAACCTGTACATGGGTACTGGCTTGTAAGCATTAAATATCTTAGTAATGAACTTTATAAACCATAGCAGAGACTCAGAAAGAGAAACATATTTCTTATTTTATTTGGGGTTCATTGCTGTATCCAAGTTCAAAATTAGTAATAGCAGAGTGCTGAAAATAAATATCTGAGCTGTGTAATTGTTCATAGTTCTAAACTGAGGTATTTAGAGCTTTGGTGGCTCAGGGGGATAAGCATATGGGTGTGGGTACCAAACTGACTCAAAGGCAATAGCTGCCAAAAAGTCATTTCTGATGCTGCTGGCATAGCTGCCCCCCCCCCTCTGTTTTTTCAGAAGGCACAGGTTCCACTGAGCAGTCTGAAACACAGCAGACATAGATGCATCTAGAACTAAGTACAATTTAACATTTAAGCAATGGACTGCATTAAAGAGGCTACAAAATAACAGATCTATAACTATTAGACCCTTCCGATAAAGGCGGTCCTGTAGTGATTATGGATATTGAATGGTGTCACTGCTCTATAAGAAATATGTTAAGTGACACCAGATATTATAGGGTTATCAATCATGATGAGGTTATTGCCCTTGAATATATAATCCATGAAATGCTGGAGGATTTAATTAAGAGCTACATTATTAATGAGGACCTCTACAAATATCTGGATGTAGAATCCCCAGTGATACCAACTATACAAGGCCTCCCTAAGATCCATAAAGATGGGGAAAATCGTCCCATGAGGCCGATTGTCTCAGGCAGGGGTTGGTGTACTGAACCCTTTTCTATCTATGTAGAAAAAATATTACGGCCGATTTTGGAGATAAACTCTATTGTTCTGAGAGATACTAAACAATTTTTACTAGATCTCTGCAGCTATAGTAATAACTCACAACTAGACCCTGATGTGTTTTTTTGTAACATTGGATGTACAGTCTTTATTTACTGTTATTCCAAATGATGTAGGTGTTAATTCCATTAAGCAATATTTACTTAAGCATAGCAGGTATGATGGTGAACAAAGAGACCTGATTTGTCTATTCCTGGAAGTTATTTTGGAGAATAACGTTTTTATGTTTGATCAAATGGCTTATTTACAGCATGATGGCATAGCTATGGGCACATCTTGTGCCAATAGCTACACCAACATGTTTTTAACCCAATGGGTAGAAAAAAGGCTTTTTATGATGGATGAGTATAGGCAACACATCCCCTTTTATCATTGTTTTGTGGATGATGTCTTCTTTATATGGACAGGTGATCTTGATAGGCTGAAAACATTTATTACTGAAATGAACAACATGACTGAGTTCCTACGGTTTACTGTGACATCTTCTTTAAGTAGGATTGAATACCTTGATATATATGTTGAGAGATTAGAAGGTGGTCTTATTAATACTGGAGTATTTAGGAAGAGGTGTCATAGGAAAACTTTACTTCATAGACAGAGCATGCATCCCCAGTATATTTTTAAAAATATAATCAAAGGACAGGGAATGCGAGCTTCACACTTAAATGCATCAGATAAAGGCTATGAGAGTGAACTTAATACCTTAAAGGACAGATTATTGAAACAGGGTTATAACAATACAGAGTTCAGTGAAGGGTTGTGTAGTATCAACTCGTTGAGACAAGAGAGGAGCTAGTCCTTATTTTTCTCATCCTAGAGAAAATAATACAGTTCGGTCTATTGCAACCCCACCTTCAGAGATTAAGATACCCATGTACTTTACAACAGACAATAGAATGCTTTTTGATATTATTAATAAACATTGGGGAATACTTACTATGGACTCTGATATTAAAGAGATTGTGGGAGACAGACCCAAATCAGGTTTAAAAACAAACCTAATTTGAAGAGAGTTTTGTGCCAACCTACTGATAAACATAATTTAGGGAATGCATGGGTTATGGGCACTTTTCCTTGTGGGCAGTGTAACTATTGTGGCAATATAGATTCAAATGGGAAATTTGTACACCCAGATACAGGACAAGAATTTAGATTCATAGGTTCATAGGTTAGTACTAGGCTAACTGCCCTTTTGGGCCATTTGAAGCCTAGCCAGTTACCCCATGTGAGAATCAAACCCTGCACTTTGTGTCTTTAAGGTAAACACCTTAACCATTATGTCATCCTCCCACCCTAGATTTTCTATTATGGCCAACTGTAATACTTTGCATGTGGTCTATTTAGCTGTCTGTGACCTCTGTGATTCATTTTATGTTGGCAAAACAGATAGGGTGTTTAAAAACAGGATAAGGGAATATCTATATGCTATTAGAGTAAAGTCATCAACTAATGCATTAGCAAAGCATGTTATGGCTAGTGGAGATGATCACCACTTTAGATTTATGGCCATTGATGTTATACTGCCCATGGCCCATGAGGGAGATATAAAGAATGGCACTGAAAAAAGGGAGAAATGCTAGATTTTAAGGTTAAGAGCAGATTGGGGCAGGGGTCTTAATGAGAGGGCCCATTGAGAACCATCTTGAAGTCTAGGAGATTAATTGCTAACTAGGTCTGTCATATGTTAGTACCTACTTGACATCAACCATATTTTGCTTAGAAATATTACCATTCTCAACTCAGGTGATTACGCATTATACTTGAGATTTTTATAGATAGTTTTCTTTCTGTAGTTTAGGGTTTATAAATGTAATTTTAATATATATATATTTTTTGTAGTATTATGTAATGAAATTATATGCAGTTTTTGATTTATGAGTTTTTTGCACAGATGATTTCTCTGCTTAAAGGAAACATTAGAGTTTTTAATGTTTTTGTAGTTATATTCATAGTATTTGTTATACATTTGATTAGTACAGTTTTAAGAAAATAAGTGCTTAATTGATTGAATGTTTTGATTGGCACTTTTGGTTTGTTTGTTTGTCTTTTGGCTGTTCCCGGTTAGGGGTCACCACAGCGGAACTCCGGTCCACTAATGATTGGCAGTAGATTTTCACGAATGCCGAGGTGCCAGCTCGATGTCCAACCTTCAACTAAGACACACCCATTTACGCATATCTTTCAAACACCCACCCAACCGCGGGGAGGACATGCAGACTCCACACAATTGTGTTTTAAATGGTCTGATGAAGTGCATAGTGAAAGCGCTTACCGCTGTGCACAATAAATGAGATTTTTTATTTTTAAAGAAAATGAGTACTGGCGTCCTTTATAGTACATGGTTGTCTTTGCTGCTGGTTCTGGTTGTGTTTATATTCTCTCATTTACTTCAGTGGCAAGGCATTTATCTCGTGGAGTGCTGCATACTTCGTTTTGTTAATTAATAAGAGCTGAAGGAATTTATCTGGGAGGGGAAGAGGGCAATAGTTAATAGGGATAAGTTTATTCTTCCAATAGAACAATCTAGTTTAGGATTATCTAATTTGAAGGGATATTTTAGAGCTGCACAGTTAGGGCTCATATTTAGATTTTTGTGGGACTGTGCTTATTTATTCAGAGCTTCTCTGTGCCTAGCTTGGACACCTGACTACAAGACCTTGGATTGCTTCTAAAACTGTCTGTTAACCTACAAAGCTGATATAAGTTTTTTTTTTTTTTTTTTTTTTGCACTTACTCTATCTCAGTGCTGTTTAACACTTATGTGCTGCATTTATTGATTTAGTTGAATTTGTCACTGTATGTTGGCCTGCACTTGTTAAAGAAACACCACCTGTTTGTTACTGCACTACTCTTATTTCATCTTAACAATATTCTGATATTCCTAACCCCCTCTGATACTGTAAAAGCTGTTTTGAGTTTGCCTAAGTTCTCCTGCCAAAACATTTCTAAATTTTGCAAAGTTTTTTCTGTGTTTGTAAAAGTTCTCCTATGTTTACACACGTTTTAATGTATTTGTGAACATTTCTCAGTGTTTGTGAACTTATTTCCAAGGATTTCTGAAACTGCAGGAGTTCTGCCTTTTGTTGTAAAGTATTTGTTACTGCTCTTGAGCTCAAAACCAGTGTGTTTTACATTGAGTGTTTTTCTGCACTGTGGTGGGAACAGAGGGCTGATTCAACCCACTCAAGTTGGGAACTACTGGTGGAAGGCTTATTGTGTGTTTATTGGATTGGTCTGAGGGCTTAACTGTGTAAAAGTCTTTCATGCTGCTGGTATAAAAGCCTTGCATTTGGGCATCATGCAAAAGCAGTTACCATTGCTTTGTATATAAGAAAATGTCTCCAGTTTAAAATCCTCTATAGGAAATGCTTTCCATAGTCTCCCACTCTTCATAGCTTCTCGAAAAACTGCCAGTTTGTACAGAGGGCAGCACCACTACAGGTAATCTAATAGTATATTACTGAACACTCTCACTTAGACCTGCAAGTGGCTCTTCACAACTACTTCCAATCTACTAAGAGATTCTCCCCTACTCCTTCCCATCTACTAAGGATTTGGTATTATGGATAGGCACTTTCCTGTCATCTCTGTTTCTGTACTGGTTTATATAGGCATCCTGAGGCAGTGTAGTAACTGCCTAATGTTCACTGGCAACCATTTAATTTTAGAACAGACAAACACAGTTTGTGAGAGATGTAGATACACAATGTCATTGGAGGCAAAGCTGTCACATACACACATGAAAAATGCAAACTAGGTTGCCAGCGTTACACCCAAAACACTCACTACCAATACTAAGGAACAAACAAATAGACCCACATATGTGGAGGCACTCACTTGTAATCTACGCAAACCTTTAAGACCTCATAAAAGCATCTCTCAGTGGCCCCACCAAGTTGTTAAACCCTTCAACATAACAAAAATCACTCTCAACTACCTAAAGTTACTGTTGTTCAACATTAGGAGATTAACTAAAAAACTGAACTCCCTGGAAGCACCCCTCACCCAGGAGAATGCAGACATATGTACAGTCACGAAAACATGGTTCAGAACCACAGAAAGCACTTTGGCTGTCAAAGGCTACAATGCCTTTCATACATTTCAATCCTCCTCAGCTTAGGATAAAACAAAGGGAGGATATGTCTCGGTGTTCATAAAGTACAAATACACTGCTAGACTGGTCCAAAAACATGATTTGCTTGAGCTGCTTCATGCCCAACTAACCATAGGTGTGACCCCCTATCATAATCTTGATAGCTACAGATCCCTTAACATGAATGTGACAAACCACACTGCTTACCTGAACATACTGGAATCTCTTAACATTCAGCCTAACACCATACTTACGGGTGACTTCAGCTACCTCTCCTTAAACTGGGAGACTTGTAGGACCCATAATTCACTTGCTCAGAAGTTTTTGGACTTTTTATCTATTTAGCAAAAGGAAAAAAATCTTCTCCAAACCGAAAAGGAGTAGACAAAACAGTGCAAAAAGACACTCATCAGTCTAAACAATCTAGTCAGAGAGCTGGCCAAATCTACCAAAGCAAACTATGAAGCAAAGATAGCCTCCCAGGTGAAAGATAACTATAAGGCTTTTTTAATTATGTTCATAACCTCAGGGGAAATACTCAGCAATGTGCACAGTTAATCGTGAATGGCAACACTTACACTCAGTCTGAAACTATAGCAAACCTGCCGGCCAACAAGTTCAGTTCAGACTTCTTTCCCCCATCATCAACTATCACACTCAAAAATATCCACAACCATCTACTTACCAGTCATTATGAGGGAACAGGTCCATACTGCACTTGCTAAAGCCAAAAAACACAGCCTGCTTCTTAAATAGCTTAAAACAGAATTTATCAGTGCTGCTAAAAACCCAGTTTAACCACAGCCTCCAAACAGGCTTTGTCCCAGAGGATTGGAGGACTGCAACAGTCATACCTCTGCACAAGGGGAAGGGACCCATCAACTGACCCAGGGAACTACAGACCAATAAGCTTGACCTGTCTTAACTGCAAGGCCATGGAGAGAATTATCATAGACCTGATCAATGACAGCATAAGAACTCTACAAATACTGGACCTAACTCAGTTTGACTTTGTCAGAGGAATGTCTTGCCTGCTCAGTCTGGTAGACTTCTTCAAGAAAGTCACCAGGGCTATGGATGAGTGTAAAATGGTACACATAGCTTAGCTATACCTGGCCAAAGCTTTTGACAAAATCACAAACTCGAAGATCATAGATAAACTTACTGAGTTAGGTATAAACCCCTTCATCTCAGATGGATATCCGACTGGCTCACTGACAGGACACATGTTGTCAGGAAAAAAACTGTTACTAGTGATGTCCCACAGGGCTTAGTATTGGGACCCCTCCTGTTTGGTATATACTTTTCTGAAGTGAAGGTCAATGTTGGGGGCCTGTAGCTCACCTAGTTTGCTGACAACTGAAAGTTGGGAGCAGTCAATAAATTCCCAGATGATGATGACATCCAACAAATAGGCCTAAAAATTACAAATGACTGGTGCCAAAGCAATGATCTGAGACTGAATGCTAAAAATACATAATCATACCCTTGGGTAAATCAGATATCCCTGCAAATTGTAATTTTGATAGCACACCCTTAACGTAGACCCAGTGGTGAGGGACCAAGGAACACAGATCGGCAGTAACCTAAACTTTGACCACCAAGTAGCTACGGTAGTGAGGAAATCCTTCTGTGTGGCTCAACTTCAAGTAAAGGCATGGCATCAAGATCAAAGGAAGTCATAGTGCCATTGTACTTGGTCCTTATCAGACCCATAATCGAGTACAATGCTCCCTTCTGCATTTATTTAACCAGTTAGTTACACTAATTGGAGTGGCCCCAAAGGTTTCTCACAAAAAAAAAAAAAAATACAACGCGTAAGACACATGTCTTATGCAGACTGACTAAAAGCCTTATACCTTTACTCCATCTTATATCATTTATTGAGCTGGGGACTTATGCCTGGTCTACAAGCCATTCTCTGATCCAGACCTGATGAAAAGATTACATATTTGCAAGAAAAATTATACAAAGGTTACACATTCCATGGACCTAAACTTTATTTATGACTCTAACAAAACTTGCTGGATAGACAGATTCCTATCCCAAAGGCTACCTTGTCTCTGGAATAAACTTCCTATCGTCGTAAAACAAAGCCAATTCCTTACTCTCTACAAAAAGACTTTGGATAAATGGATGGGAACCGTAGAGGCAGCCTGTAAAATGACTCAAGGCTCCAACGCCTAAAGACCCACTACCTTGATACTACCCCATCCCATATCTGGGGAATTAAGATATAATATTGTCATATCCTGAGTATTATTGGCTAGGCTTGCAAAAGTTCTTGTGCCATTAGCCTAGTAATCACTTATGAACCTGTATATAACACACGTTTGTATTACACGAGGTTATAATTTAAAATGGAAACAGATAATGATGAAGACGGAAGAAATTCAAAAAATAAAGAGAGATTGAGAGTTTGGATGCAGATCCTTAAGAAGAATAGTAAAAGCCATACAGAATATTAACTTTATATAATAATATATCACTAGGCTTAAAATGGCTCGCAAGGGCAGTTAGCCTAGTACTAATCTATGAACCTATGAACCTATGTAGGAGAAAGTATTCTGAGAACTAAGCCAACATGAGAATGGAGAAAAGAGATTTTGCCAATAGGGATGACTACATGTAGGAGTACAGAAAATATGCAAGAGGGGGGCTGGAATTTACTGGAGAAATTGACAAAGGAACCAAAGTATTGGGAGGAAGTAACTAGGGGGGAATGTAATAGAATGGCATGAGGTCAAGAAGATGTTTGGATTACAGGCCAGAGACTGCTTTCCCTACCAGGGATTTGTATCAGAATACAGGCAAAGAGAAAGGGACAGGGAGTCCTAAGTGAAAGACCTGCTGTGGTAGAGTTGTAGTTGAATGTACAACAGAGGCTGCTGTTAATAAAGGGATATTTAGTAGGACATATAAAATATTGTATGATAACTATAAGAATCAATCAGAATAGGTTAGAAAAAATTGGGAAGAGAGACTGGAAAAGCAGTTTATAACAGAGCAATGGGAGGTCACGTGTATGACTTCCAGGTATGCAACAAAGTCCAGAAAAATTAGCATCTTTGTTTGGAAGTGCTTGCACAGGTATTTTTATACCCCAAGCAGACTTCAGAGAATTGTCCTTAGGTAAATAGCAAATGTTGGAGGTGTGATGGGGAAGAAAGAGATAACTGAGAACATATGTTTTGGGAGTGTAACGAGTTGGCAGATTTTAAAAATTCCCTACAGAGTACTCTGTCAGAAATATAAGGGAAAGGAAAAGGGTGAAACTATGGGAATTATTGTTTTGAGCTGAGATACAGTATCTGAAATGCCCATACATAGCAAAGCCTTATTAAGTTTAATTATGTTGGGTGCCAAAAAAGCAGTTACTAAAAATGTAACTCACATCTAAATTTACTGTATTTGAAGTACAGTACTGCATATTATAAAAGAGATAAAAGAACTAGTAGAGGGATCTTTGGAAAAGGGAAGGAGCGAATTATGTAGACATAAATGGAAATTGTGAGAACAATACACGCAGAATAATGTTTAGGATGAGGAGTGAGGTTTAAGGGAAGGCAGAAATTCAGCAATCTCTTTAATTTTGGACTGATAGCTTCATAGGTTCATAGGTGTTTACTAGGCTAATGACCACAAGGGCCTTTTTAAGCCTAGCCATGCATCCCGCATCTCTGGTTCCTGCCTTACACCTGCTACTTGACAAGAAAGGTTTTGGCTTCATGTAAACATGACACGGATAAAGCAAATGATGAAAGAGGTTAGATGAAAAGCTACAGTAAAGTTCTGAAACACCGAGTCTGGACAACTAAGGATAGAGAGGGAGCTTACCCTACCTCAGCAAAAACAAAACAAAGTCAGCCCATACTGTGATCACCCCTAAATATGTCTCACTACAGAGTCATAAAAGGATTCTGTCATCATGTCTACAACCCTATTTTACACTGTACTTCATTGCCAACTTTTCTACAGATAAAGCTATAATTTAGTCTGGAAAAAAAAGGAGTCCATAGAGTGTATTTCAGTATACTACCTTATTGTTATAAAAGGACCCAGGTGACCAAGAGTTTGACCACTGGTTCAGGCACCAATTGGAGCTAACATAGGGGAAGAGAGTAGTAATACAGCTAAACCATCTCACCTCTCCATGGCGGGAAGGAGATAATAGTTGCAAAGAAAGAAAAGATATGTGATTTATAATGTATGTGCATAAGTGGAAGAAAATGTTAATATAGTTTGTTTTCTTTTCTGTTAATGTAGTTTTGCTTATAATTTAATGATATTTTAATAAAAGTGTATACAAAAAAAACATTACCACTGTCAAGGCTGCATATACAGAGGGCATACATTGGTTACCTGTGTTTTTACTGCTGTAATCTCCCCAGTTTGTGCTGTTTTCATGTTTAAACATTCTTGAGCACCCAGTGATATATAATTTCAGTTTACTCCTCTTATTCTGCATGGTTTGCGTTATCACTGGTTTATAGTGGTGTACCTTCAGGCTTCATTTTTGTTCTTTAATAGCAACAGCAAAACTCTCTCCCGGGCTGTTTGTTTACCTTTGACAGGCTGGGTGTGCAGAATCACTGGGTCTGAGCAGGCCTAGACTTATTGTTCTCATCAACGTGGGGTGTGTGGCCTGTTTTGCTCCATTCCCACCCCCAGTTTCCCAGCCAACCCCCAGATTCACTCATTTATTCTCACTGCTCTCTTCTCACTTTTTAATGACTTCGCAAATTTGCTTAACAGTAGCTACATATCAGGACAATTTCCACACATTCACTCACTCCGTACCATCCATCACAATACTATTAATATTCTCCCCCCCAACTTATTCATTCACTCAGTGTCTACTCTGCTAATACAGCATCCACCACAGTACTTTGGACATGCTCTTTCCCAATCAGTCCCTCTATGACTGCTCAGTATATATCTGCCCTTCCTTCCCCTGACACTCCTGTATTTCCTTCTCTTCCAGTCTAAAAACTCACCTCTTCCTTTTCAAACACACTTGTCAGCTCCTCTAAGCAGCCTTACTTCATGTAATTCACTTTTATTCCTGACTTCATAACAACTCCTCCCCCTTTTCTACTTTACCAACTTATTTTATTCATACTCAGCATTGCAGATTCCTATATTTGATTCTCAACTTTATCTATCTGACTTCTTATCCAGTTCGCTGACTACCCTCTTGGACTCTTAACTATGTCTATCTCACTTCTTATCCAACACACTACTCTTAACTACACCTAACATCACCCTAATTCTTACAGATCTTTGTGTCTAACTTAATAACTCTATCCCATCCCCATCTGACGACAAGATTATAACTTCATCGCCTCCCTATCTTATCCCAAGTACATATGCTTGTCACTAGTTTAACTGTTCTTTTCTATTACTGTCTCTCCTCACAGACTATCAAATTTGTTATACCATATCAAATCTCTCATACCCAAAATGTCCTCACCTACCATAAACCTCCATTTAAACCATTCTATCCAAAATGCTAGTATGTATGAAGAGATCAAAATCAAACTTTGCCACTTGGCTTACTAATCAGAGTAGAAATCTTATGAAAAATAGACACAAGACATGGAAGGAATGGGAGAAACTTAAAACTACAAATCCTACAGCACTTTAAAGAATTTTGTAACCCTAACAAAAAGCAAGTCAACCTTAATAAGAACCAATACTATTCTGATTTACAAAACTATAACCCAAACAATTCTGGTCATCCATTAAACAAAATGTTCAACCAGGAAATAACAATGTCATTAGCTTTTGTCCCAATAACTATCCCTAAGAAACAGCCACTAAAGTTTAACTCTTACATCATTGACAGCATAACTGCCCTCACCAATGATTCCATTCCTGACACTTGTCTACCCTCCTCCACTAATACCCCCACCCTCACACTAAAAACAATTGCTATATCCTTCATAAAAACGTATTTCCAAATGTAAACCCTGCTCGCCCACTGCTGGCAATCTTAAACCAGTCAGTACAGGAGTCTTTTATTCCTACTGTCTAAAAAAATGTCATATAATTCCTTTCCACAAAGGTGGCACTTCTACAGAGATATCTAATTTCAAAATCATTGCTATCATATCCTCCCTCACAAAAACATTGGAAAAATAAACAACTACTCCAATCTCTTAATGGAATGATTATTAAGCAGTACACATCATGGTTTTATACCTGCCCATGGCACAACAACATCCAATCTAACTTTTACAGATAACATAAATAAAGTCAGGGATAGAGGTACACTTGTATCTTCCTTATACCTAGACTTATCAAAAGCTTTTGACATTATGTCTCTTAAAAACCTCCTACTACAGCTGTCCACTATGGGTATCGCATATCCTTGTCTTCAGTAGTTTAATCATTACTTGTCAGAACACTACCTAGGCAGTCTGACGAAATTCTACCGTTCCCCCTTATCTACTCATCAATGCAGGTGTCCTCTTCTGCTTAATAACTTTATAAACAGTCTTCATACTTCTATACAACAAGCATCCTTTGTACAGTATGCAGACAATTCCAGCCTTATCTGCTTTTCAGATAATCTAGAAAACCTAGAAAATATTATACAACATGCCTTTAACTCTATTGAAAACGGACTTTGTAACCACTAACTCCTTAATCCAAAGAAAACCAAACTAATTTTATTTTTACCCAAATTACTTATCCATGAGAAAAATAACTTTAAAATCACATCCCTAAACAATATGACAGTTGAAGTAGTGCCCCATACAAAATTGTTGGGGGCTACAACAGATGACCTCAGATATGACCTCCACATACAGAACAATATAAAAAATATTCACAAAAAACAAGGAATGCTCTTTAGAGGAAAAAAAAACTTCCTTACTTCATCCACCAGAGTCACTCTACATACCTGTTCCTCTCTCTATTATATGGTTCTTTCATCATGACTAATCTTCAGATTCTCCTAAAATCAGTGTAATAACAAGGTAGTTAGATCTGCAGCTAATATAAGTCACAGAACTCATCACTGTTCTGCACAAAAACTCAAAAATTGGCTAGGATTATCCCACCAACTAAATTATACCCAACTTCTGTTAACACACAAATTTATATTTAATACCACTTCCTGCCCAGCTGTAAGCACAGTTCTCCTCCACTACCTCCCAGACCTTCTGACAAAAATCTAATTTGACATGTACAAGCCTTACAAAATGGTTAAAGTCTGAACTCATACTGTGTAGCACAACTGTGGAATACAATCCCTGCACCAATTAGGGCAATACTTAACATTAATTTATTTAAAATACATCTAAAAGAATTTGTCTCTGAGTCCTGGCTTTGCATATGTTGCTCTTGTGGCTAATAATTTCAGCTCCTGCTTCTCTTTTACCTACATGCACCCTCTCTCTCTCTCTCTCCCTTTCCTTGTTGTTATTTCTCTTGCTCCTATTTCCCTTACTCTTAATCTTGTTTTACACTTTATTTCTCCTCTCTCCCATATCTACTCCACTTGCTACCTTTAACAAATACTCATCTCTCACACTCCCCTCTCTTCTGTACTTTTCCTTATCCACTCTGGCATTTGTTTTGAGTGAGTAATAAACTCATAACACTTATAACATGTCAACACATTTTAATGCTACAGGATATTGTATTTATTTATTTATTTATTTTTACATTTGTTAACCGGGTTAGTCTGTCTAGGTTCTTAGAAGCCCTTTTTCAGCAAAGACCCGAGGAGAAAAGCTCCCCCCAAAAAGTTTAAGTAAACAAATAGTAAGAACAAAGATTTAATGGTGGTGTATGCGTATTACTCTACATGTCATGTGTATTAATCTGTGTATTTACTGTATATTGTAATATGATGTCAGTTTTCACCTGTATATGTGTATTTTCTGTTATTTTATTTGTGGAGCTTTTCTCCACTGGCCTGTGCTGAAAATGGATAGAAATATCCAGTCTGACTTTCCCAGTAAACAAATGTCAATGAATAAATAAATAAATTTATGCTTTTGATGGTGCGGGCCTAATTTTCATGCACTGAGCCAGATATGCCTTGGAACTTAATGTGCAATGAGCATGGGTAAAACAGGGGTGAATTTAACCTTTTCATCTTTTATAAAATAAATTATACATGGCTGACTCACTTCTTGTCTGCAGCAATAGAACTCTGACCCCAGCACATTAACTAAATGTTTCTGAACTATGGATGTACACTGGAATTTAGCTGGGATGCATGTCCATCACCATAAACCCCAGTTTATTTTTTTCAGGGTTTAGTCATCAAAAGAAAGCAAATAGCCAACCAGTGGATCATGAGGCACTATGGCAGTTGAGATGTGAAGTTTTACTGCCCAGTCACTTGACTGTTAGGTAGAGGGCTGTACTGTACAGGAACAGCAGATATAATAAATAGTTTGAGGAACACAAAGATAAATTAAGGTATTTGTACATTGTGAGGTACTGGGCATGGGGACATTGAAATGTGGTGTGTTAATTATTTTGTCATTGGAAGCCACAGAACTGATCTGGAGGAACTGTATTGGATCATGATCAAACTACAGTCATTCATCCATGTCCATCTGTCCTGCATACAACAGTTTGTTTCCAATGGTGGTGGAAGTGGAATGAAGCTGACTACAGGCAAACAAAACAGACATTTCTGGATTCAAACCACAAAGTCCACATATTCAAAGCCCTAGTCCTAGTGTAGAAAAGACTTTATCTCTTAACTGAGAAACCATATGTACAAATAACATGACAGTGGAAATAACTGGCATGGCTATTTCTTTCCAACAGATTATGTCATAAGTACAATATAGCATATGACACTGCTTCTACTTAAAGAAAAGAAAAATTATTCTACTTAGAATCCATAGGAACCATACAATATTCCATCTTTTGTATGCAGAGTGACCAAATAAACAAGCAGTGTGATCTGACCCTGGTGTTCCACAATTACAAGAAATAAGTTATGTGCAGTATGCAGTTGTGACATACAAATCAGTCCTTTTCCATGGCTTTGGATTCATTTTCAGGAGAATTACTGAGAAAAGCAGTTACAAATTGGCTCAGTTGTGTGTGACTGTGTATGTATGTATGTATGTGTATGCTTGTTTTTAAATGTTCTGCTATTTTTCTTTTAACCTGTGAGTACTTGAAATTCAATCTGACGCCATTAGACTTGCACACATATACACAACACACAAATACAAAAATATTCTAAGCAAAGGTGGCTGCCGCATCTAAGTAGCATGAGACAAGATTCTGATTAGTTATCACTGCCAAGTTGGGCTAAGGAGCACATCATAGCTACCTTAATTGCTTCTTGTTACTTTTCTCTTACTTAGCATTCAGCTTCTTACAGCTCATCCACTCATTGCTGAATGCCCATCTGTGCATTCCAATGTTAGACACCGAAATATACAGACTGTGTTTATAAACTACTTTCTGAGTTTGTGCTACATCAGAGACAGTATGTTTATAGACTGGGTGTATGGAGAAGGCTTTCCCCTGCAATAAACACTTTTTTAAACTTACTGCTGATCGTGAGTATAGTGTGGGTCAAGCAATTGGCAGCGAATTGGTGAAACTCGAGCAGTTGGTGATTTAGTAAAGTAGGTCCCATTTTTTCCTGTCCTTGCTGGTAGCTCAGGCTGCAACATAAATAAAAATGTCTGCTCCATCACCAGATGCTGTGGTGCTGGCACTGGTGGTAGGAATGTCACCCTATGCCAAGCATGTTTCTCAGAGTGGGCTGTCACCACAGTGGGGACATGTGGGTGCCCTGTTGCTTGCATGTGACTCTTATGGAGACATTGCCAGTTCTACAAAAATACTGCTGCTGGGGTAAGAAATTTTGACTTTTGCATACAACTACTGATATTATTTATAAATCACAGAATGATAACTGCATTGTATGGTCACAGCGATAGAGGTGTAATCTGACTGCAGCTACACAAATGTGTTTGCATCCATCTGTGTTGAATCTGTTAGCTTGAACTCTTCTGCCTGAGGGGATTGAACAGCATAATATGTTGTGCTACTACCTGTATGGGATGCCTGGAGATGCCACTGTATTCCCTAAATGTCATTAGGTAGGGACAGGTGGTCAGAATTCACCTGTGTTATCATGTACTGTTTTACCTTCCCCATCCCATTTGTCTTGCTCAAAATTATTTGTGATTGATGGTCATTTGTTGCCTTGGAACTGTTAATACCTTTGTATGTGTTTCTTTCTTCCTGTCTGCTTGCCTACAGCTGTATTGAACCCAGACCATATTCTGAATTGTCACCATATAAACACTATTTATTTTATCTTTCATCTGCTAGTGACCTAGGCAGATTTGCACTATATTACAAAAATATCTTCAAATGGTACATCTTGGCAATGTTGATGAAATGCTGTAAAGTTAATAAAATAGCTACATTTACCACCAGTCTCCCTCATAGGACCCATCATTATCATAGCTGAAAGCAATTAAACTGGCATGAACTGCACATCTACCTAACATATTCAAAACTAACTACAGCACACAAACTCATTTATCATCCAGAAAAATGTCTTGCACTAAAATACATATTACTGTCCTACTGTCCAGCAAGGGACCTCCATTCTAGTAACAAATTCTTACTACTCACAAATAAGTCAAATAATGTTGCAGGAGACTCGCTCTATTCACAATATGCTGCTAAACTCCAGAATAGTTTCTCCACACAAATACAACTCTCCGACAAACTAAATAGTTTTAAACAACATCTTAACAAATCCTTGCCCTGCACATGCTCATCACCAGGTTAAGACTTTTGCTCACTGTACGATACTCTCCAAATACTTTCCTTAAACAGAAAACTCTCAACCTCTCACTGAAATGACAAAACAATTTTATACATAACTGCTGCCTGTACAATCCGCTAAGTTGCACATGGGCTTTCTCTTCAGTAGCTTCTACCTCTGTACAATCTTAGCTAGTATAGCAACTTTATGTGTATAAAAGTAAATAGATATATAACTACTCTGTTTAACTGGAACTTTGTACAATGCAATGTAAACACATGGAGCTTTTCTCCCCAGGCCTCCACTGAAAATGAATATTACCCAGTTGGACTTTCCTGGTAAACAAAGACAAATAAATAAAAAATAAATAAAAGTTGCACCATTCGTATGCACTATGAATCATAATTTACTTTTGTGTGTAGCTGTCTGTCTCTCACCTTCACCAGTTTGCTTTGAAAATTATTATTTTGCACTGCATCGGTTTACCTCCTTAGTATAGAGCAGTGGGGTTAGTGTTCTTTAAAAATATCTGTGGTGCATATTGGATGAACTGTGTGAAACTCTTATACGGACTCCCATCAGGATGTGGGTGCGCATTACGTATTTAATTGGTAGTGCTTGGTGTTTATTTTTTCCCCTTTAAAACATTATATTAAATAACTAAAAATTACAGGGAAAAAACAGTATAATATCAACATGAATTGTTGAGATAAAACTGAAATTGCAGTATCCTAAAGATAAATATTAAACTATTTACAATATTTACAAAGCATGTCTAAATGAGAAACGCATAGAGATTATTATTTACAATTTCCAAAAATTATCTTTTTCAGTGCTTTTTGTGCTCAAAATTTAAATGAAATTCATAGTTTTAAATATGCACATTTTCTTGAAATGGGAAATGAGGCTTAAGGCATTCAACTCTGTCAGTGTCAGATAGGATGTGGCAACTATTTTCATCCCAGTGCATCATTTGGGGTTCTTAACCTTCACTATCATTTTCAATAAGTGATGTGGATGTGATTGATGAAACCATTACATTTTCTACAAACCTCCTACTCGAAGCTTGTGCAGGTTGCATTGGACAAAACAAGGACTGGGATTCATGAATGCTTCTTTGGCACGCTTCTTTCAGTATTGCACTACAGTTTTGCAAAATACCTTTTAGTAAATACAAGTTAAGGTAAGTGATGCTGGAACCATTCTTCTGTAGGTTGAAGGCCAGATGAAATGCAACAGAATGTCCTGGCATACAGCTCATCCATCAAATCAAGAGGTCCTCAGTACTGATCAGTACACTGGACATAAGCTATAGTTACCCCAAGGAACAAATTGTCCTGGAGGAGATCAGAGGTTTTACCTTACCATAATCCAATCTGTCAACAACTGGAGAACACTGGTCCCTTCTCCAAGCACATTTCAGCAAACGGTGTTCTCTGCCACTTGTTCCACCCTGGTTTCGGTAGTATGAGTCCCCTGGCAGCTTCCCCTTCCATATTAATCATTGTTCCTTGGCAGTTTCTTCTGCTCCACGAATAACTTGTGCCTCTTGCAAACTTCATTCATGCCCAGACTGTGAGTGCTTGGTGTTGCTGGACTTCCCCCATGCTCTTGTAGTCCTCGCTGTTCTTTTTCTCCTGTTTAGTGATTAGAGTACTATGTATGATTTCCTCAACCACAGGTCAAGGGTCAGATCCATGTGTATGCTGTCTACTACTCTGGGGATCTCTGTCAATCATCACTCCAGGGTTCTCCCCTAACAACCCTTTGTTAGTCAAAGAACAGTGTGCGTTGTGGACCCCACATGATGTTCATGTTACTGGAGACCAATGCCTTACACCTGACGTCTGCTGTAGGTATGCCTCTTTTGATACCTGATTTAACTTATTACTTTGTTAGTAAGGCACAGTGATTTTGTTCAAGAATCACAACTTACTGAGGTAGTAGAAGGTGGACAGTTCATTGTGTCGTACTAGATAGCATCTGCTATTTCTCCTCGCCTTCTGAATGTCTTTATGATTCACAGCCTCTGAACCATCTGTTTGAATATCATTGAACGCTGATGTCAAATTATATTTGGTGAGTTAGATATCAGCCTTTCTCCTACAGTTAGATTTCTGGTGGTGATTTTGGCAGGTATGCAGGAATAAATGTATTGAACATGAGAATGTAGTAAATCACAGTTTTTGTCACAGTGTGCATGGAAAAGATACAAAAGTATACTACCATCCCTGTAGCATCTGTTGAGAAGTGATGTAATTCCTTGCAGCAGTTTACTTTTCTGTGCTTTCTGCTAAAAAATATTTTGTTCTCCATTAGGTAAAAATGATTATGATTATATATATTTTTTGAGATCAGGTTTCCTATATCTAAATAGAAGCTAGCATCTAAATTTTCTGTTTTCAGGGCACCATGACACATGCAATTTTTAACTTGATCTGTAATGTAGAGACACGAGCAGAAAGAACAGCACTATGTTCTACTATTTTCAGACTGCAGTTTCACTGTGGCAATGACGCACAGAGCTGTAATTGCATCTAATAATTCTTACACCTGAAAAATAACTATGGAGAAATTTGCATTACACATAGTCTTGAATGTAAAATGAACATCTGCCAAAACTATTAATATACCAACATTTGCTCATGTTATAGAAATCAGTATATTGAACATTAAAATATTTGTCATTGTAAGATTCATATCAATGGATCTTACTGGGTTTCTTTTTTCATCTATCATAAATCAAACTTCAGGTACAATCAGACAATAACGGTAAGCAGCAGTTAAAAATAGCGAAAACACAAAAGGTGGCACAAAGTTAAGGCTGAGATTCATAGAGATCTACTGCACTTCTGTGCAAGGCTTGCACAGTTCAGTGGGTCTGTCACAATATCCAGATTGAGATAGGCAATGCTTTTGTACAGTTAAGTGTGCTTTGGAATACATAAGTGAGCAGTACAACATCTAAACAACTGGACACATCCACTCAGTGAAGCTATGCAAATAGACATATCCATGAAGTAAAACTCATACACTGAAGCACTAGAAACAATCCATAGAGCAGCTGTGTGATACATTACATGGCTATTGAGAGAACATAAAACATGAACACACAGACTAATGCATCTAAAAATCAAGCAGTACATGTAGTAACTAGACTGCACATGATAGTACATCCCTTGATAGGAAGGAGCCTATCTTTTCAAAAAGTGTTTGTTAGGCTGGAGACCAGTCCTATTGTCTAACGATGAAATAAATTCATAAGCGTGACTTGTACATAGAAGCTTGCATGAAAACAACAGTAAATGAGTAAGAGTGTAGTACTAATAGACTGTAGCCACTGCCTTAACTTTATTGAGTTTGTCTTTAATAAACTCAGGTAGAGAGAAAAGAACACTGAGTAGCCATGCGTCAGTCTAAATCCATGTTGGCAGTCAGCAAGGCATCATTCATTCATTATAGTATCTGATTCCCTTTGGGGTCATGGGGAGACCAGAACCTATCCAAGCACTCAAGCTGGAGCAAGGCAGAAACCTGGGTGTGATTAGTCACCACAGGACACACACACACACACACACACACACACACACACACACGCACGCACGCACGCACGCACGCACACACACACACACACACACACACACACACACACACACACACACACACACACACACAGACACAGACACAGACACACACAGCATAATTTCACATGTAACATGTCTTTGTGAAGTGGGAGGAAACCTGAGCAACCACTTACCTCTGTGGCATACAGGAATAGAGTACTGACTGTGAATCAAATGTTCTAAATCTGATTAGTGGCTTGGGTGTTTGGGAGCTGGGCAGAAGACAGTGGGTAGGATTGGTTTTCTAGTCAGCTCATTCACTTCGGGAGAGAAGGTAATGCAGGACAGGGATTTTGCTGCAGTCTGAAATGCTTCCAAGGGTGGGAGTAGTGCCGTATTCATGATGCAGAGTGCTCTTAAAAATGGTACAGCAGAAGAGGGCTGAAGAAAATAGCTACTGTGTGCTGTTGGTGAATGTGATGTCAGTAGTTTCCATACAAAACAAAACAGCTTAGCATGCAGAACAATATATGCGGTGCTATTGCCTTTTCCACTATGATCCTCCTCTCCTTCCCAGCCCACAACATAAGCGGACACAGCACCTGGGAAACAAGGGACACAAGGGAAACCAAGGGAAACATGAGCAATCAGACCTGAAGAAGCTGATGCTTATCTGAAGGGGATGCAAAAGGTGAGGCGGACACAGCACCTGGGAAACAAGGGACACAAGGGAAACCAAGGGAAACATGAGCAGTCAGACCTGAAGAAGCTGATGCTTATCTGAAGGGGATGCAAAAGGTGAGGCGGACACAGCACCTGGGAAACAAGGGACACAAGGGAAACCAAGGGAAACATGAGCAGTCAGACCTGAAGAAGCTGATGCTTATCTGAAGGGGATGCAAAAGGTGAGAAAAAGGAAACAAAGTACCTGGAAACAAACATGGACAAGTAGAGGACATGTTGACTGTACACAAAAGAAGTTCCAACCAGGATGAGAAGCAGTTGAACTACTGTACCATTCCACCAATTTTGTTTAGGTAGTAGCACTTTCAGAATGTTGGTCATGGAGTATAAAGGCATACTGGCCTAATGTTTAATGGCGTGCTAATGGGACTATGCTTATGAATTGACAAAGTATGTTTTTTTAGTTTCCACACTCCATAATGCTTCTGTTAAAGAGAAGACTCCCTTAACATGTCCCACTGTTAGCTCTGTTCTTAATCACTACCTACCTGACTGTCCCTCTTGCTCCTCTGAAAAACAACCCCTCACAATCTTTCAACACAAAATGTTCATCAGACACTCTATACTCAAACTCAGTAGCCAGAGCTTGGAACAATATTCTGAGGGACATTAGACTGATATCTAGCACTCACTTGTTTAAGCACTCACTGAAATAATTCCTCACCTAATCCTGGCTCTGTACTTGTATCACACCAGGCTGAAACATTATACTTTCTCTTCAGGCCACCCTCTCCTCTTTCTCTTCTTCTGTTACTCTTTATTTTTTCTCCTCTCATCTTCCTATCACCCTTCTCATCTTCTTAACTGTCTACTATCCCCTCCATCTCTTTTTAACACTGATGCATATGCAGAGCCAAATCTTAGCTCTCCTCTGTAAACAAGTAAGCTCTCAAATTGTAAAAGTTGTAGAAATGCTATACTTCCAACCAGCTAGTTACAGAAAACTGTAAATACCTATAAACGGAAATATTGTACTGCCATATCTTCTGCCACATCATTTGTATTATGTAAATATTGTACTGTTGTCTCTTCTGGCATCACTCTTGTATTACAAATTATGTATTACTGTCTTCTTCTTCCTCTTCTTTCAGCTTTTTCCCGCATTAGGGGTCACCACAGTGGATCACCTGTCTGCTCATGATTGGCAGTGGAGTTTTACAGTGTTGAGTTGCCAGCCCAGCGCCCAACCTTCCACAGAAGGCACACACATGCACACACACACACACCTAGGGCCACTTTAGAGTATCCAATCCAACTATAGCATGTCTTTGGGATGTGGGAGGAAACTGGAGCACCCAGAGGAAACCCACGTGACCACAGGGAGGACATGCAGACTCCGCACAGAAGGCACCCCAGCCAAGAATCGAACCGGAGTACCTCTTGCTGTGAGGCAGAAATGCTAACCGCTGCACCACCGTGGCTGCCCCAAAATTATGTATTACTGTACATGTATTAACTGTCCTGTTATTGAAGCTGTTCTCCCTGGGCCTCCACTGAAAATGGCCTCTATGCCCAGACAGACTTTTCCAGTAAACAAATGTCAAATAAATAAATAAGAGTAGCCCAAATTGTAAGAAGATAGGTGAGAGTGCCGTCCTGTGTACTGCAAAGAGTGCTTTATTTGCAGCAAAAAATTTTCAACTTTTAGAACACAATTTCTGGTAGTCAAATTGGTACAGGAGATGCATAACATACCTCTCAACCTCTCCCGGCAAGAAATCTGGATAGAGCCAAAAATAATGAGGGGACAAAGGCCCAAAAACAGGGACAGATTTTAAATATTGCTCCTATAAACTTAGTTGCTAGTATAACAGGTTTTGTTTTATTATGTGTTTTCTGAAAGATGTGAAACTCAAATGTGTGTCATTATTTGTTATTGTTTATTGACTTTAAGCTTCAACGATATGCCAAAAAAAACACAGATTTTATGAGGAATAGACCAAAATTATTAGGCAAAAATCTGGACATTCTGCAAAAATCTGTGTAATTGAGAGGTATGTCATAAGCATCTTATAAGTGTGCCTCTAAAATTTCCATAGAATTTCCTTCTAGAATTGTGAGTTAGAGCCAATCTGTTAATATTTTCTCATGGGTTGCCTTTTAAGTAAGCTGTAAGACATTTACAAATTTGATTTATTCAAATTTATGTATGCATATGCATTAGTACTGACTAAGGATCCATTTCAGTCACTGCCTAAGGCATACAGAGTCACACATGACAAAATACAACTGTAAGTACATACAACAAGAAGAACAAAAAGGTTAAAGACCAAGTTTCGTTAGTAATTCTACTCTCCTACTTAAAGAGCAAACATATAATGCAGATATTTGCGAGTATACATGCTATTGCAAATTGTAAGGATAAACAAAAGGAAGGAAACACTGTGTATTTAATGGAACTGGATGTGTGAGCAGAAATATGCAGAGAACAAACAAACATTAATACACACACACACATTCAAAAGAGTCACTGAGAGATTCTGCAAGATGGGTTAATAGGTTATGTCACTGAGAAGAATGGATAAGATAAAGTCAGGAATAGACATATCTTTGTTATTTTTTACATGAGTTCTGTCCCAGAAGTGATTCCCTTGCTACAGGCTTCACTTTTTTTTTTTTGGGGGGGGGGGGGTGTTAAAACTATAGTTGAAGAAATACATAACTATAAATGTTAATAAATTACCTGGTGGACTGATTTCAAATCTTTCTTAACTAAAAATACTATATTATTAAGAGGGATCTAAACAGCGTGAGAATGAAACTCTTTGTGACCATGTGGTAGGACCAAAAACTGAAAATTAATGATTAATTATATCTAGTTTGTAGCTCTTTGTAACACTATGGTATCATTAGTCTGAGGCTAGAGCAATTTGTCAGCAGTTTTCATAGTAAATGTATGGATTAATAGTTGATAGTAGTTAAAATACTCCAATCTGAGTAAGAGCTTGCAAAACAATGAGTATGTCCTTTCTTTAATAGACATCAAATATGCTCTCCTTGGAGCATATATTGACACTGATATTTTGGAGAGAATAATATAGGATTACCACCCTCTTTATGTTGGACAACTCATCTTTGGGCAGTTGTGCCCTACAAAAACATAAAAATTGGTGATTGTCTTGAGATGGTAGGACAAAAAAGTATTCCATGTTTCCCTTAATAGTTGCATAAAATTATGATTATTTTTTATTTTTATTTATTTATTTAACATTTATTAACTAGGAAAGTCTGACTTGGAACAAAGTCAATTTTCAGCAGAAACATCATAAACAACTCAAATTCTACAAGAACAAGCTTTTATTCCTTTGCATAGCTTATGGGTATGATTTGTCTTTGAAAATCTCATGTTTCCATAAAGTTGTTGCACTTTGGGCATATGAACATGTGGCAACCTTACAGTAAAACAAATCTACATATTTTGTTCAAAGCCACATGTAGACCATGCAAATTTTCAACTTAGGTATTTGATATAAAGGAGGGGAATATTCTAATTGTGACATCAAACTATCTTTGCTGGTAGCCATTTGTACGTTAGAGTTTGGGAGTCTGAAGATTTTCCAGCAGCAAAACATCTTATTAATTTTGGACATCAGCTGTTACATGTGGAATTCTAAAGTGTTCCATGTACTTTTCCCAGTGATGTTAGTCAAACACCATTATTGTGCTACCTGCTGTTGTGGCATTTTTTGAATTTCTGTATAGCATGGCCATTGTCTTCATGTGGATTAGCATATATTTGCTGTTTAACCAGCTTGATGGATGCTATGGATCTTCTTCAGGCTGTTCAAGAATCTTCTGATATGAAAGATCTGATTTGTTTACCCAGGTTATCCACAGACAGAATGGGACTCACATTTAGAAGATCAGTATGATGAGAGATTTACTATAAAGTGAAAACAGTAAAGTGTCAGGGACAGATCCCCGCGGCACTCCTATATAACAACATATGCAGGGCATTCATTTTTATTTGGACAGATCTGTTATTGAGGTAGTTCACAAGTTAGGTCACTAACCCAGAAACGTAACCTAAGCTAGACATAGGCCTGAGTAGTTGTGCACAAATACACCATGTCAAATCCTGTTGTGAATTAAAAAAGAAGACCTCATTAAGGCTAGCATCAACCCTGTACTTAGATCTTGAGAGAAAAGTCCAACCCACAGCACTGATCGTTTCTATTATACCTTTGACTAACATTTTTTGAAATAGCTTTATTATTTATAGTTGTCATATATTTTTGCAGAAATACTTATTCCCTAGCATGCATGTGAGTACACACACACACACACACACACACACACACACACACACACACACACACACACACACACACACACACACAAACATACACAAGTAAGAAACAAACATATTGTGACATTAGGAATAAGCTGTGTACCTCTAAAATATTATTGATTCCTACCCTAATCTGCAGTAGTTACTATCAACCGTAATATAACAGTATAGGGGATAATTATTAATTTAATTTAATTTTTTATTTATTTATCCTTTTTTTGATCATACTAGTCCCACTAGGGCTAGTAGCCTGCTTTCAGGGGAGACTCAAGGTGGTATTTTTACTACTGGGGCAAATACAGCCAGGGTGTCAGGGAAGTTCCCCTACTTATCATTGTTGTGAGTGAAACCCAGTTTGCAAGAGCACTTCCTGTTTCCATTCTAGGCATAGAGATGGCCTGGAGAAACAGGGAGGCAGATGGAGAGAGAAAGAGATGATGGAGTGGTGAGAGAAATGGAGGAGAAAGCAAATATTGAGACTGGAAAATGTATGCAGGATTCTAAGGAGATGTTTCAAAGAAATCTGATGGAGATGACTCAGTGAATGATGGATGAATAATTACAACCCTCCAGTCAAGAGGATTGTGGGATGATTTATTTAAAGAAACAGTGAATTATGAAGAAAATACAAAAGGAGGATGCAGAGGCAATCCTGAAGAGTAGTGGTGAGATGGAAAAGAAAACATATGCAGAGACAGTAAAGGAAAGCAAAAGGGGAGTAGCAGAAAAGAAGGAAGACAAGGAAATGGAAGGTATGAATTGTGGGACAATTTTCTAGCTACTTTGGATGTAAAAGCACATGAAGTAAGAGAATTTATTCTTATTAACAAAGACACATTTTGTGACACTGTATTTGAGATTCACTGTTCAATGGAAAATGTTATTGGAGAATATGAAAAAAGAAAGACTGTAAACCATGGAATCTTTATGTGATAAAGGCATTTAACAGGCAAACAAAAAAGAAAATGAATGTACAATTTTGAATAGAGATGGAAAAAGAGATTTTGAAAGGACATTTGAAACATTTATGTAAAGAAGTACTGGACATTGCAAATGTTTATGATAAAAATGGTTTATGGACTGGTGGGTGGGATTGTAATATTGTGTAAAACTAGAACAAAATTATATGTATGCCAAGCAAGATAAATGTGCAGGGGTACAGGGGTGTCATAAAATACTGGGGCCAACCCAAAACATGTTTATGTGGAAAGAGGGACATTTGATAAGTAAGTATGATGAAAGAAAATGTTATATTTGTGGGGAAATGGGACATAATGCAAAAAAATGTGAATTGAAATGCTGTAAATGTAATTGAATTAGACATTTATGCATGGATTGCAAAAGTGAAAATAAGAGTAAGGAAAAAGTAAGAGAAGGAAATGAACAAAGAGAAGAAATTTTAGAAAGCATAGAAACAGAAAAAATAATAGAGGACATAGAAGAAGGTTCTGAAAAAAGTGAAGAAGAAGACATCAATTGGGAGGTAGTAAAAAAAAAGAAATCTGTTGGTAAAATGGTAAAAGACAGAAAATATTATTTAAATGGAAAAATACTAAATAAGAAAGAAAAGAATGGAAGAAAAAGAATATATAGAGGTAATGATTGGGGGTTGTATACTTTTTAAGGTGTTTGACTTACAGACACAAGGTACAGTGTTTGATTCGCATCTTTGGGAGGGAAATTGGCTAGGATTAGAATGGCCTGTTAAGAAAGCTAGCCTAGTAATTAGCTATGTACTCATGAAACCATTCACTTAAGAAAAAGGGAAAATTAAAATCTTAAAGTGCTTTTTGTAAATGTGAATGGTATTAAGAATATGATAATAAGAATAGGGATTTTGGAGTCGTGCAATGCATGTGATGTAGATGTGATTAGAAGACACAAGATTTTTAACAAATGAAGAAAGATTACAAACTAAGAAACTATGGGGGGAAGATAATCTGGAATCTGGGAAATGAGAGATGTTCTGGCATAGGTATAGTCTGTAGAAATACAGTAAATATATTACTGTAAATTTAACTTTAACAAAAATGGGAAGATTAACCATTGTAGATTTAAAATAGAAAGAATGAATGTATAGCATTATAACATTATATGCTTATACTAATTGCAAAGAAAGGAAAAGGTTATTTCTGTATGCTTATGCTAATTGTAAAGAAAGGCAAAGGTTATTTCTATATGCTTATGCTAATTGTAAAGAAAGGGAAAGGTTATTTCATCAGATTTTTAGACTATATAGTAATAAATATGAATATTATAATAATGGGAGACTTTAATTGTGATTTAAGAGGCAAGGATAAAAAGAAAGGCAATGATATATGAAAAATGTTAGAAGTTATAAGATGTGGTAAGTTAAAACCTGGGACAAATTTTTATGGATTTACAAAAGGGGTATGTATAGAACTGAAATAGACTATTTTATAGTATCGGAAGGTTTAGTTATAGGAAAAAGGGGTAGTTAAAACAGGATTTTCTGATCATCTTGGAATATGGACAGAGTTAAAGGAAAACTGTGAATATACAAAAATAGTCAAAGGAATTAAAAAGATAAATTAGAAAGCATGGAATGAAGAAGGAAAGATATTAGTAATACTGCTATGGAAAGATCATATTACAATGACAACATTTTATAAAATGGTCTGAAAGTTGGATGATATTTAAGGAAAAACAAAAAAAAGTTTTTGATTTTACAGTGGCAATATGATGTGCGAAAAACAGAAAAAGAAAAATATAAAAGAATGTATAATGATTCAGTGGAAGATTTAGAACAGGTTTAAGTGTGTGGTATGGAAGAACTACTGTGGTAGGGCTAGCCACGCAGCAAGGTAAACCTTGGCTTTAGTTGATTGTCACTGTTAATGTGACACCCTGACCCTATGTAAAAAAATAGGAAAAAGGGTTGTGGATGAATGGTTGAATAGAAAGTATTTAGACAAAGCAAAATGATTATATGAAAGAAATAAAAAAAATGCAAGAATTGCTATGTAAGGAATGATATTTTTTACACGGAAAAAGAAAAGAAGTAATCAAGGTACGTATGTAGATTAGTGAAGGAAGATGGTAGTGCAATGTGAGAAATGGAAGGAACCCAGGAAAGGATTATGGGTAGTGTAGTACAATATATACAAAAAGGTTTTTAAAGAAAAGAGATAGTAGGGGAAACCTCTGAAAGGAAAAAAGTTAATAGAAAAACATAAGAAAAAGTTGGAAAAGGAGATATCTTTAAATGAGTTAGATAAAGTATTAGAACAAGTAAATATAGAGTCAGCAGAAGAACCAGATGGAATAGTATATGAAATGTATAAAAAGTTAAGGGATTGGAAAAACAATTTTTTATAAAGATTTTGAATGAATGCTTAAATGAAGGTTTTATGTATAAATAATTATGTAGTGGAATACTTAAATTCATACAGAAGAGGGAAGATAGAAGACAGTTAAAAATCTGGAGACTGATAGTACTGAATAATAATGATTATAACATTTCTACGAAAATAATACAAAAGATATTATGGAAGATAGTGTATATATAGTATAAAGGGGAAGGGTTATCAAGAATTATTAATGATAGGCAGAGAAATTGTGGAACTCATAAACAAAGACATTGGTAACCTCCAAACTCTGGATCCCACCCAGTTCAGGTTTGTGAAAGGCAGATCATGCCTCCTGAACCTGATTGCCTTCTTTGAGGCAGTCACCAAAGCCGTGGATGAGGGTAAGGTGGTTCACACAGCCTATCTTGACCTCGACAAGGCCTTCAACACCATCCCCACTTCTTGAATTATAGATAAACTCACTACACTAGGTATAAAACCCTATGTCACAAGATGGGTTGCCAACTGGCTCACTGACAAAACCCACACTGTAAAAGTTGCAGACTCCAAATCTGACCTCAAAGCAGTGACAAGTGGGAGTACCACAGGGTTCTGTCCTGGGACCTCTCCTGTTTGGTATCTATTTCTCTGAAGTATAGGCTAACACAGAAGGCCTCTGGCTAATGAAGTTCGCAGATGACTGCAAACTAGGAGCCATAGTCAAGTCCCCAAATGATGTGGACATCCTACAGAAGGCTCTCACTGAGAAAGATGCCTGGTGTCAGAGCCATGGCCTCAAGCTCAATGCCAAAAAGTGCAGTGTCATCCCCTTTGGTAAAAACTCTGTACCCATGAATTACCAAATAGGCAGCAATCTACTTAACACCAAATGCGTGATAAGAGACCTTGGGAGCCAGGTGGACAGTAGTCTCTCCTTTGATAGTCACATCGCCACAGTAGCCAGGAAGTTCTTCTGCGTGGCACACCTCATCATAAAAGGGTTTTCATCCAGGAAAAAAGAGGTCATTGTTCCCCTCTACTCGTCACTCATTAGACCCATTACAGAGTACAACGCCCCTTTTGGAGTGTACCTCACAAGACATCTGCAGCAGCTGGAAAGGCCACAGAAGTACCTCACAAAGAGGATTACTGGCCTCAAACAAATGCCCTACACTGACCGCCTCAAAAAACATCAGCTTTACTCAGTAGCATATCGCCTACTCCGAGGTGATCTCTGCCTAACATAAAAAGCTATGTCAAATCCAGAACTCTTGGACATGCTACACCTAAAAAAATCCCAATCCCTCCGAGCTACATGCTCTAGGGACCTAAACCTTGTCACCATAATAAACAGGACTTGCTGGAGGAATAGATTCCTGTCCCAGAGACTTCCTATACTCTGGAACAAGCTACCCGTCTATGTCAGGCAAAGTTCTTTATTAGCACTCTTCAAGAAAAGTCTTGATGAGTGGATGGGAAATAGGAAATACACCCCGGGGATCACTTCTGCGTCTCTGCTGGATAGTGGCACAGGAAAATAACTTTCTTGGGTGGCGTAAGCCATGGAACTTGCTGGCTAGGCTTACGTAGGCCCTTGGGCCGATAGCCTAGTACCTACCTATGAAACTATTATATAAATAGAAAAGAAGAAATGAAAATCATGATAGGAGACTTTGATAAGGTATTGATAAAATTGGACATGAAATCTTATGGGTAATAATGAGAAAATATAAGTGAGAAAGTTAAGAAATTATCTATGTCAGCATATAGTAATAATAAAGTAAAAATACTTGTAAGTAGCTGGTTAGGCCAAGAGGTACATATGAAGAGTGGTATAAGACAGGGATGACAATGAGTTGTATACACTTTGCATTAGTTAGGAATGTGATAGCATGTGAAATACATTACAAAATGAAGGAGGTGGGGTATATAAAACATGATAGTTAAGAATTGCAGCTTTGTTAACATATGGAGATGACATTATAGCAAAATAACAAAATAGGGATAAAAGAAATAATAATTTGCCCAAATGAGTGTCTAGATGTTTTACAGATGGCTTTAAATAAAGAGAAAATCAATGGTTTAGATGTAGTAAAGCTAGGGGGTTATATATTTGACATTGAATGAATTTTCTATGTTAGGTATAAAATTTGGGAAATGAAGATGTAAATATAATTCAGTGAGAAAACAACAGAAGAACTAAAACAAACCTGCCTTTTCCAGATAACATATAAATTATTATTTGAAAAAAAGGCTTATTTGATAAATTCAGTTCTGATGGGAAAATAGCATACTTAGCAAGTGTATTTATGTTGCTAATAGTATTTGAAAAAGAATTATTGCAGATATGCTTCATTTATATGGGGTTCTAGGTTAAACCCAGTAAAAACAGTTTTATATGCAAATAAAGCGTAACCCAGTGGCATATGCTGTATCATTAAATTTGTACAAAGTGTTAAAATGGATAAATGATAAAGATAAGAGATTAGTAGTAAAACAGTATAAATGTAAGTATGATAAATTTTAGGGTATAGTAAAAAAGATTAAAAGAGGAAAGAGTGTATAACTGAGGAAATAAAATATGACAAAGAAAAACATTTATGTGGAAAATAAAAATTGATGATACAGAAAAATATAGAAAAGTATGGTATAAAAATGTAACAATAAAATATTACCATGTAAAACCATAGAAAATGTAACTGCTGAAAAAGTAAATCTATAAAATAAGAAGCAAACGGAGTAATCAGAAAATAGAATGTCAAGATGTTTTGTGGATCGTGATAATAAATACATTACCAATAAAAAGAAATATGTCCTAAAAAAGAAAAGTAATAGAATATATTTACATTGTCAAGAAGAAGAAACTATGGAACATGTGTTTTTGAAATGTAAAAGAGTAAAAAAAGTTATGGGAAAACTAAAGAAGATTTTTTTCAAAGATATAAAATAAGTGGATAAAATAAACATGGATATGATTAAATATGGATATTATAATAATATGTTAAAAATAGATAAACCATTATTTTATGACGTATAAGTTACTGAACACACTGGAGGACAGGAAAGAAGTTCAGAGCCAAGTGCCACACTAAATTGACTTTATTAATATAAAACAAATAAAAAAGTTAAGCACTTTTGTCCTCAGGTTTCCTGGAAACTTTTTAATTTGTTTTATATTAATAAAGTCAATTTAGAGTGGCACTCAGCTCTGAAATTCTTTCCTTTCATCCAGTGTGCTTACTAGTTTATTAGTTCATTTTTTTTTGGATGTCATATAAGTTGTATGGAATGAAAGAATAAATGAAATTATGTTTAATGGTAACTGAATTTTAGCAACAATATTAAGTAAAAGCAGATGGTGTTTGTGAAAAAAGGAGTGGGGGGTCTAGTATGGATGAAACTATAGTATGACTGTAAAGGAAATTATGAACTTGTGTAAATATATTTGTATATCTATACATTTGTAAATATGTAAACATGTCATAAATAAGAGTTCTTTTTGTGTATAAATAAAGGGCTCCTACTCTTTGTGATAGGTGCTGTGGGATCTTTTACATCCACCTGAGCTACTACCAACTTAGGCAGATGGAGCCTTGGTTTAATGGCTCAATTGAAGGACAGCACAATCAGAAGTGCAGCACCCCCTTATACACTGCAATGTCAAGATCAATCTACCTGTTGTGGGAGCAGAACCCACAGCCTTCTGCACCATTGGTGAGTTTGCTTCTTGTTGTGCCACTGTCACTGAAATTTCTGTGCAGCTTCTTGTGATGTCTAACTTATGTGGTAATGTTGAACAACACTGAGTTCATGTACCAGGCAGACTAGGTAGGTTGTTAAAAATATTCTTCACCCCATTATGTGGCTAGGAAGCTTGATGCATTGGAAATGTGTTTGGCTAACATAATAACTTCTGCATCTTAGGAGCAACAGAAGAGGTCATCGGTAACACTGCTTGGTCATTTGCTTAAGTCTCTGACAATTAATAAGGGAAAGGAAGTGAACTTTTTTGTAATAGGAAAGAAATGTTTTTAGCATTACATACCAAAGCAGAATCTCATAGAAGGTACACATTAGGGTGCAAGTTGTAATGTTAAAATGCCATACATTTTAGTTTATCAGATGCTCATTGTTTGGTGTTGGTGTCACTTTTTAATGTGTTTAGTGAAGCAAAACAGGAAGTAGGACTGCTAATGACCATTTGGGTCTGCTGCTGGAACATGTAGAATGAATGTCACCAGCAAGCCTTGTTCCCTGTTTATGATGCTAAGATGATTAGAAAAGGCTCAGATATCTAGGGTTATTTTTTCTGTTGGTGTTGTGAATTTTTTCCCATTGATTTTAGTGGCTAGTTGTCATTCCTCAATGGTTATAAGAAATTTTATCATTATCATATCAGTTTTATCATGCTGAGAAGAGGACTGTTGCAAACATCAAAGACTGAAGCAGTTCTGATTTCATGGACTTTTACTCATAAATGGGCTCCATTCCTGTCAAGGTAATAGAAATCCTAAACATTTGGAGAAGGTAAAAAGGAAGAGGTTATGCCCAGTCACTGAATGAATGATTAATAAAATCTAATTGTTGGCGAATGCATTTTTCTGGAATTTTTGAGGAAATAAGAAGTAATGTAACAGGATGAATGTTATCAAGTTAGCTTGGAGACGTGACTATGGGAAGAAGCATAACTAAGGCATTTGATGAAGAGAGTAATACCACATATGAATGGTTTGCATATGGATCCCATGTACAAGTTTAGAAACCACAATGAGAGACCACCACTACCTGCATTGATGTACACCAAGAGCTCATTATTACTTGTGCTAATGTGTCAAAAATATCATTGCTACCCGTGCTAATGTGCTCAGAGAGATCATTGCTACCTATGCTAATGTGCTCAGAGGGATCATCACCACCTGCACTAATGTGTTCAGAGAGATCATCACTACCTGCACCAGTGTGTTCAGAGAGATCATCACTGTCTGCACCAATGTGCTCAGAGAAATCATAACTACCTGCACTAATGTGATCAGAAAGATCATCACTACGTATGCTAATGTGCTCAGAGACATCGTCACTACCTTTGCTAATGTGCTCAAAGAGATCATAACTACCTGTGCTAATGTGCTCAGAGAGATCATTACTGTCTGCATTAATGTGCTCAGAGAGATCATCACTACCTGTGCCAGTGTGCTGAGAGAGATCATCATTACCTGTGGCAAAGTGCTCAGAGAGATTATCACTACCTGTGCTAATGTGGTCAGAGAGATCATCATTACATGCGCTGATGTACCAGAATGATCATGACTACCTGTAGTAATGTGCTTAGAAAGATCATCACTATGTGTGCTAATGTACTCACACATACCATAAGTACCTGTATTAATGTTCTCAGCTAGTTCCTTAAGAAGTTTAAGAACCTGACCTGATGTGACAATTTTTAAGTGGAAAGGAGGAAGAAAAAAATGACAAAAGGCTAGTGATGGCCCTAGGACTACCAGTATAATTTCTAGGCTGTGAATGTTGCATGGTGGGAAAGTTCATGAACTCGGGTCTGTAATATAATGTCGACAAGTGAAAATGTCGATTCTGACTTGTTCGACACCAAAATGTCAAACTACATCACCGAATGGCCAAATCACTGATTTCTTTCCAATGGAAAGAAATTGGTTGGCCAAATACCAACACCACACAAAAATAAATATATTTAATTGGGGCACTTCACCCTCACACCCCCCCTAACTAAATATTCTAACTCTGAGACAGCACTACAGTCAGGGAAAGGGCAGGTGTAAGAGAAAGGCCAACTGTTGGAAAGAAATCAGTGATTTGGCTGTTCGGTAATCTTGTAGTTCGACATTTTGGTGTTGATTAAGTCAGAGTCGACATTTTCACTTGTCGACATTATAGTATAGACCCCATGAATTCATCCCTAATGTGTTCAGCAGTTAAATTGTTCCACTCCCTGTCCAAAAGTCTGCTGGGGTTACCTAACAGTCTCTTCTGTCTTATTGAAGAGCAATGTCTTCTGTCTTCTGACATCTTCCTTACCTGTGTTTCTTCGGTTTATGTTTTATGTTGTTTTCATGGTTGCCCTATTATGTCAGTTCTAATTTAATTTTTTTTTCTTGAAAACTATAGGGGAAAGCTGGACTTTGTAATTTTGATAGGAGTAACCAGGTTTATGATACCTTTTAAAGTAAGTGTTTTAATAGCCTTTTCTTGGAGTATGGAATTGTTGATTCTACACCAGTTAATATTAAGGAGTAACCAAGCATAGTGATAACTGCTGAAGTTATGCACAGATTGTTGTCTTGAACTTATGAGTTCTGTGAATCTTTTTATACCGTGAAAAAAAGACAGGCTCTGCAAATGCTTAGAGTTTAATAATCACAACAAAGCTTTTGGAAATAATGCTTCTTCAGTGTTAAAACAATGCTAATTAATTTCAAGACCAATTAAATAATACATTTGAAAAAAATCACAAGATACAACCCAGCAAATAGTAAAGTGAAAGCAACTATTCAATTAGTAATTTTAAAAACACAGCATCTTAAAAACATCTTATCTAAGACAAAGATGCTTACATTTTAAAACTGGTTTCATACTTGCAGTTGCATTAATTCCAGGTTTCACACCTGCCTGCAACCTAATAATCCATTGATATTCTTTTAATTCTAATTTATTGTTCAAATTACCACCTCTTGAGTGTTGGTATAATACTTCAGTAGCACTAAAAGTAAAAGCATGTTCTGCACCATTATCAGTAACATGTTTAGGTAAGGCATTAGTTAAAACACCTCTGTGTATATCTGATCTGTGCTCAGTAATTCTATCTTTTAACCTCCTTGATGATTTTCATACTTAAAAGCTTGAACATTTCTTGCAAGTTGCTAATAAACAATAAATTCAGTGTTATGTAGTGCAAAACATTTAAACTTGTACTGTTTACCTGTTATAGGGTGCACCAAAACATTATCTGTGCAAATATCAGGGCAGCATAAGCAATTATGACAAGGAAAAGTTCCATCTTTCTTACATATTCTTTTCTTAGAAACATTATTCATCTCTTTTAACACAACCTATTTTTCAAGTTCAAACAGTTTCTATATGAAAAATTAGGTGTATCACCTACAATTTGTTTAAGTTCAGGCATAACATTAAAAATACCCCAATTGTTAGTTTATAACTTTTTTACAGCTTCAGTGCATCTACTGTAAGTTGTTAGGTAGCATAATTGATGTCTAGCAATAGAACCAGTCCTAAGACTTATATTGTCATCATTGTAGTTATTTCTTAGAAAATGCAGTTTGCCCATACTATTTTTGTTATTCATCACCTCTTCTGTAGCACATTGTAGAAATTCAGGATTATAACCCTTCTCTATGAAGTCAGCTGACATCTCATCCATTTGAGCGAAAGATTTCTCATCTTCAGTAGTTAGTCTACATGCCTGTAGATATTGGCTTCTTACGATGCTGTTAAATATGTGGGGACATGCATACTTCTTTTATGTAGATATTTATTTGCCTGAACTTCTTTTTTATAAGTACTTGCATTCATAATATTCCCATTATAATAAATGTTATCTAAAAATTATTACTTGATGAATTAATTTCATATTCCAAAAAATAGTTATGTTATTTAAAGAAAATCAGCCTAATTATTAAGCTCATGTTGATTCCCATTCCAGATAAGAAAACTTAAATCTACAAAACGCATAAAGGATAAGGGAGTGCTAGGCCTGTAGTGAATTTGTGATCTCCCATCCATTTGTCTACGCTAGATTTGGAGATAGTGAAGGAATTACTTTGATCTGCAAAAAGTGTGAGTTTGTTCCAGAAGTGGGGAATTCTTTGGAAGAGATACCTATCATGCCAGTAAGTCCTGTTTATTTTGCAATATAGATTTAGGTCCCTTGATCTTGTACTTTTGTCAGTCTTGTTGATATGCAGTGGATCAAGCAGGATTGGATCATTTACAGCTCTGGAGGCTATACATAGGTTGCCATGTAGGAGTCTGTATGTGGAAGAGAAGACAGAGAGGGTTTTTAGGCACCCTGGGCAGATTAGGGAGCTCATACCCCATATTTTTGGTGAAGAACCACTGAAGGTTTTCAGATTTGGTTAGGTTGATGGACAGATAGATAAAAAAATGACTTATTGTACTCTAGTGTGATCCTGATCAGAGATGAGTAGAGGGAGATGAGTACGTCTTTTAACCAAAAAAAAAAATGCCCCTTGCAGTTATTTGCGCAAGGTCAAAGACATTACAGATGATAGTGGGTATGTAGAGGTCAATGCCTAGGTCTCCAATGACACAGTCTGTTTAGGATGGTGTCATTTATGTGGTAGCTATGTGAATGCTCCTGTATTCCAAACTGTCTGATCCTATATTGTTTCCTGTTCAGCTTTAGACCACCAGCCTGATGCCACTGAGGAATTTTGTGTTGGGTTTGTCATCAGAGAAGTAAGTATTTCCAAATAGATGTGATCTAGAACATGGTACTGGGGTACCCCACTGGTGACAAGTTTCTTGGAGGATCGTGTGCTACCATCTCTAAACTAGAGGCAATTCTATTAGCAAGCCATGTGGCAATCCATTCGGTTACACAGGGAGTTATAAATGAGTTTGATTAGTTTGTCAATTATGCCAGAGTGGAATTTAGCATTAAAAGCCTTAGCTTAATCAAGGCATCCTGCTTGTATAGATACCCTCTTCAGGTGCTTCTTTGGCTCTTTTGTTAGAGCTGTAATCTGCCATTTGCAAACCCAGTTTAGTTTGAGTGTAGGTGTTGTATGTTCCCTAGGCCTCTGTGTATGAGATCCATGATGATAAATTCCATCAAACTGGAAATAATGTTGGGTGATACTAGTCTGCGTATGGTTGCCAGGGTTTGTGGTGGGACTTCCTCATGGAGGGGACTTCTACAGCTGTTCTTCAGGATTCTGATAATCCAGTGAGAGACTGAGGTTGAATAGTTTAAGGAGACATAGTGGGGGCATTTCATTCAGAACAGGAAACAGCCAGGTATGTTATCTAGGAGCAGATAATTGGTGTTTTTTATCCTGGAGTGCACTTTTAGTATCTTTTCAGAGATTATTACTGGGGAGGGGCTATGTCCTCCTTACTTATGTTGGGAACTTTGGAGATGACTAGGAGGAAGTTGGGGTTGAATTTGACTGCAAGGATGTTAGCTGTACCCTTGAGGTTTGAATGTGTCATGTCATTAGAGATAAGCTCAATGCAATGCTGGGCATTCTTTTTGATGTTTCTTATGTAATTAGAAAATGTTTTGTAGTTTGTCCTTTGCTGATGTAACATTTTTATTTCATAATTAGCTTTGTAGGATTTGATCTTACATCTTACTTCTTTCTTAACATTTTGAGGTTGGACTATGATGTTTGCAGATGACATTTTGATATGTAGTGAGAGTAGGGACCAGGTTGAGGAGACCCTGGAGAGGTGGAGATATGCTCTAGAGAGGAGAGGAATTAAGGTCAGCAATGCTAAAACAGAATATATGTGTGTAAATGAGAGGGAGGGTAGAGGAATGGTGAGGATGCAGGGAGTAGAGTTGGTAAAGGTGGATGAGTTTAAGTACTTGGGATCAACAGTTCAGAGTAATGGTGAGTGTGGAAGAGAGGTGAAGAAGAGAGTACAGGCGGGATGGAGTGGGTGGAGAAAAGTGTCAGGAGTGATTTGTGACAGACGGGTACCAGTAAGAGTGAAAGGGAATGTCTACAAGAGGGTAGTGAGACCAGCTATGTTATATTGGTTGGAGATGGTAGCATTGTCGAAAAGGCAGGAGTCAGAGCTGGATGTGGCAGAGTTAAAGATGTTAAGATTTGCACTCGGTGTGACTAGGATGGATAGGATTAGGAATCAGTATATTAGAGGGTCAGCTCAGGTTGGACAGTTTGGAGACAAAGCAAGAGAGGCAAGATTGCGTTGGTTTGGACATGTGCTGAGGAGGGATGCTGGGTATATTGGGAAAAGGATGTTCAGGACGGAGCTGCCAGGTAACAGGAAAAGAGGAAGGCCTAAGATAAGGTTTATGTATGTGGTGAGAGAGGACATGCAGGCGGTTGGTGTGAAAGAGCAATATGCAGGGGACAGGAGGAAATGGAAACAGATGATCTGCTGTGGCGACCCCTAACAGGAACAGCTGAAAGAAGAAGATGATGATGATGATGATTAGCATGCTGAGATTTTCTTTCTTTAGGGCTATGAGTTTTTCCCTTTTACTGTAGAGTTTGCTTATAGTTGAATTCCACCAGAGGGGGCTTATTTCTAAATGTGGTGTTGTATTTGTGGTGAAAACGGACATGAATGTCTGTGTAAGAGTTAAGCTGGTAGTAAAACCCTGGGTATGTGTGCATGTGCTTACTATAAGGTCATTTAGTGGTGAGAGTCTGCTGAGCCATCTCAAATCATCACCAAGGAGAAAGAAATTGGCCTGGGAAAAGTTACTAAAGACAGTTGAGTAGGACATTGACTTGAACAAGGACTCTGATGAATAATACAGAGAAATGATCTGACTTGTATATTGAGGTTTTTGACAATGGGTAGGGAGTAGACAGGGGATAAGTTGTTGAGAACAAGATTGAGTATGTTAGTGCCTGTAATCTGGAAGAATAGTATTTGGCAAAGGAAGTTTGCCTTGATTAAGTCAATGAATAGTTGAGCGTATTTATATTTAAATGTGTAGGAGTGTCAGTTTATGGAGGACCATGTAAACCTTCTTAGAATGATAGTGTTTGAGTCAATGAAGAGGAACTCTAGTATATTAAGTTATGATGACATATTAATGTGCAACATTATTAAAATGAGCAGCTTGGTGTATGTAATAAAGCAAAACAAGATACAGGAGCAATTCATAAACATAAATGCTGTGCCTCAGAAATGCACAGTTCATGTAAATGAACACTGCCAAATCTCTGTGTTCATGCTAAGGGAATGGTAAAAAAAAATGTTAGGGGTTACTGTCACATTAGCAAATGTTCATTGCTACAGTAGCCTTAACTATATGGGTTATATCTTGCTAATGATATAACAGCTAGCCAGTTTCCAAAGCTTCATTGCACCTTCCGTGTACCTAAACTGTTAGCTCAAGCTGGGCTGTCAAAAAGACTGGTTTGAGCATCAAACTCTTCAGTGGTTTCTTGATCAGTTTGTGCTGTTCCATTGCTAGGTAGATAAGTTCCCTTTGGGGTAACCCTTCCACTTGTAATATTTTTAGTTTAATATTACTTTCCTGGTTAGGAAAGTTGTTTCTGAACTAGGAGTTTGTATTTTAATGGGTTGTCACAAGACTTAAATGTACTTTTAATCAGGAGTGTACTTTTTTCTGTTAGTTTAAAACTTGATAAAAACCATCTAAAACTACTTTTTCTGTTTAGAAATTATGCTGATTTCTTTCCTCAGGAAAGAAGCACTTTTTTGGGTTCACCACGGAACAAACTGCCTGTCCCATGGTCGGTCCTTATTCCAGCAGTAGAAAGCTACAGTTAAGCAAACAACCTTGTCCAGCACAGAAGGCTATCACTTTGCTTCAGCTGCAGGTCATTGATGCTTCTGTGTCCAAAGCTGGTTCCTCAGATCACTCATCTTTTTCCCCAGATTCCTCCGGTGTAGCATCTGCAGCCACTATGGACCAGGGGTTAGCCACATCATCTGCGGCTGTTACAGTCCCCTTTGTGGGCAAAGTAGAGCCATCTTGTCAGTCTTGGGAGAAGGAGCATGAAAGACTACCTGATAAGCCATAATATTGTTGTATCTATCCCTGGGAAAGCTATTGCTGCCATTAATTAATCTGTTTGCCCTACTTTTCCTCCTGCCAAAAAATTGAAAGCTTAACATTTATCTACTCCTGCTCAAATCCCTCTGGACAGGAATAGTTTATTAGGTCTGGCTCAGGGTCTAATTGAGGCCATTGATTTTTCTTATAAAGTGGTTTCTGGTAAAAGAAAAAAGGATTCCTCTTTTCCTGAAGAAAATCAAGATTCTGTATCTGGAAAGGAAGCTGAGGAGACAGATACAGTGTTTCCTCCTCATACTTCCGATTCAGACTCAGAGAAGAACTTGGTATCTGATTCTCCCTTTGAGGAATTCTCTTTCTCTGAGACTATTTCAAGAAAGAATATGCCAGTGATATCAGTGGAAAACACTCGTGTCTCACACCCTCAGAAAATAGTATGAGCTGTTACAACCTTCTCCCATCCTTCCTTTTCTGTCAGCATTGAAGGATGTCTCTGTCACTTTCTACAATTTCTGTGATAGTCAGCCTGCTGCCCCTTAAAAAGTGGGTAGAGTGTATAAAGTTCCTCAGTCCTTAAAGATTTTATACACTCATCTGAAACCTGACCTAGCAGCTATAGCTTTAGTTAATCCAGCTGTTGCTAAACATTAAGTTAATTCCAATCCTTCCCTTGCTGACTAGGATAGAAAAAATGATTCATAAGTATAGGAAAAAACATATGCATCTGCAACTTTGATTTTTAGAATTTTAAATTGTCAGAGGAGTTGTGGCATTGTATGAGGAAGTCAGGAGTGGCAGAGAAGTATGTAAGAGTTGTACAGGATATGTACGAGGGTAGCGTGACAGTGGTGAAGTCTGCAGTAGGAGTGACGGATCCATTTAAGGTGGAGGTCGGATTACATCAAGGATCAGCTCTGAGCCCTTTCTTATTTGCAATGGTGATGAACAGGTTGACAGACAAGATCAGACAGGAGGCCCCATGGACTATGATGTTTACAGATGACATTGCGATCTGTAGTGAGAGTAGGGATCAGGTTGAGGAGACACTGGAGAGGTGGAGATATACTCTAGAGAGGAGAGGAGAGGAATGAAGGTCAGCAGGACTAAGACAGAATATGTATGTGTGAATGAGAGGGAGGATAGAGGAATGCTGAGGATGCAGGGAGTAGAGTTGGTGAAGGTGGATGAGTTTAAGTACTTGGGATCAACAGTTCAGAGTAATGGTGAGTGTGGAAGAGAGGTGAAGAAGAAAGTACAGGCAGGGTGGAATGGGTGGAGAAGGGTGTCAGGAGTGATTTGTGACAGACAGGTACCAGTAAGAGTGAAAGGGAAGGTCTACAAGAAGGTAGTGAGACCAGCCATGTTGTATGGGTTGGAGACGGTGGCATTGACAAAAAGGCAGGTGTCAGAGCTGGAACTGGCAGAGTTAAAGATGTTACGATTTGCACTGGGTGTGACAAGGATGGACAGGATGAGGAATCAGTATATTAGAGGGTCAGCTCAGGTTGGACGGTTTGGAGACAAAGTCAGAGGTGAGATTGCATTGGTTTGGACATGTGCTGAGGAGGGATGATGGGTATATTGGGAAAAGGATGCTAAGGATGGAGCTGCTAGGTAAGAGGAAAAGAGGAAGGCCTAAGATAAGGTTTATGGACGTGGTGACAGAGGACATGCAGGCGGTTGGTGTGATTGAGCAATATGTTGAGGACAGAAAGAAATGGAAACAGATGATCCACTGTGGCGACCCCTAACAGGAACAGCCAAAAGAGAAGAAGAAGACTTGTACACTAAAAATGTATTCTAATTGTGAAATAATGAGAAATGTTTTATCTGTGTTTCCTTTTTTGTGAGGTGAAATCTGCTTTGAGTGGTTTAGTTTCTTCCATTTCACAAGTCATAACTTATTGTTTAAAGTGTGTTTATGATTCTGTACTGAGGAGGTTTGCCTGGCTGCTTTCTTAGAACATCCCAGAAAATGTAAAAAATAAGATTTTAAATTCTCCTTTGGATAGAGAATTAGTTTTTGGGCCCCCTACTGCAGAGGTTATCAAAAGTGTGATGAGAGGAGTAAACTGATTCAGTGAATCTCTCAGATTTTCAGCCCTTTTTCAAAATTTTCAAGGGATTCTGTATCCCCTTGTAACAAAATAAACAGTTTCAGCAAAATGCTAAATCGGTGGCAAAGAAGTTTTCAGAAAGAAAGCAGGAACTCCCCACAACAGCAAAGGATAGTCAGACAAGTAAGAATGACTGTCTAAGGGACCATCTTCCCCCTTTCACCCTGGCAGTCCCTTATCCCTTCCAGAAAGTCTGACTCTCCATTTTTCCTCTTTTGGCAACAGATAGTTCCAAGACAAATGGGTTCTCAAGATCATTCAACAAGGTTAGAGAGGATTGTGGGAGGAAATTCCTCCCTTTCAAGGAATAATTCCTCCTTCAGTAGACCACACTCCTCTATTTCACATTGTCCTACAGTACATGTTATCTGTGAGAGTAATAGAGCCAGTTCCTCCTTCACAGTTGGGCAAAGATTTTTACTCTAGGATGTTTATGGTGCCAGAAAAAGACAATGCCAGGGGACCAGTTATGGATCTCTCTTTCCTAAACCCATTTGTGTTATTGTCCAAGTTCAAAATGCTAACACTTCACAACCTACCCCTTCTTCCTTATTTAAGCTTTCTACTAACAGTAGATTTAAAAGATGCATGTCATCACATCCCTATTCATCCCAACTTCAGGAGATTCTTAATGTTTTATGTGTCTGGATATAATTTTAGTTCTCTGCCTTACCCTTTAGACTATCCACTGCACCAAGAGTTTTTACAAAGTGTCTAGATGCAGTTCTAGCTAGGGTTGCCAACTTTTCTGTCAAAAATTCTGGACATGTACATGAAAGCAAAATGCGGTACCCCCCCCACATGCCCCCCCACACATGCGGTACCCCCCCCCCAAACACACACGCAGCCATTCCGGTGTCCCATTACTTGGCTATCTCTCCATTTCTCTCCAGTTGCCATAAATACTGTTCAAAACTCTGTCTGCATACTGTTTTCGGCTTTACTTCTACAATGATTACAGATACTTGGATTTAATGTAAAACTTTTATTTAGAATTTTACAGCACAAACACTAATAGCCGTTTGCTAAACAAACAATACAGACTGTCATAAACAGACATAGCTTTAATACTTCTTTGCCTTTAAAACTCACATTCACTGAAACAGCATTGAAACCTACATTCAAAGAAAATGCATCTGGCCAATGGTGGATTAAGTTTACCTTTGGGTTTTTCAAGTCATAGGCCCCTTGCACACATTTTTAAAGGCAAGCAAAAGTTCTTTGATTCACCTTCCTGATTGTATTAAATTTTAATACATAATAACAGCTAGCAGACATGAATTAACAGCCATCACAACTTTAAGACTGGTACGCTCATGCTCATGTAGAATCTCTAATGAAACAAAACTGGCATATTACTGATATACTTAAATAGCATATATTGCCAGGCTGTGGCAACACAATCCTCTAAAATGTTGGATATGTTAACCGTATGAAAATGGCCTTATGTTAGTTCCCTTAAACCAATTCACACTAAAAATCCAGAGAGTTCTAATAGGGTACTTGAGTACAAAACACCCACATACATACTGTCCCAGATGACTATGCATGCCCCTTTAGAGAGGGTACATCAGATGTGACAGTGAAGTCTTCACATAAATAAGATAGCCATATTGCTCTTTGACAGACACTGCTGCTCAACAAGCCTCATCAGTAATCAGGCAGAAGTAATGCTATAGGTGCTCTTTTCATATACCAACTACCTCTCAAAAATGGCAGATACTTTTTTGTACACTTCTGATTTTTCATTGATAAGCGAATGAAAAACATATGGCTAACGTTCAACTTGCAGCTTTTAGACAGAATACACATACACATTGCCCTCAACAAGCCTTATTATTTTTGACAGTGATGATGTGATGACAGTAACAGCACCACTTGTTAGACTGTGTGTTACGTTTATAGTTGTAAACATTTTGCCAGTAAGCACTGAAATAAAACACTTGAACCAATAATGACAAAACTGCCCAATTCAGAACATTTCAAAACCATAAATGGCCACTCATATGTATGTCATTAAAATCCACCAATATCAGTCAATATGCACAATCTCTGCAGAGTGCAGAAGTAAAACATCATCTAAATTCCACATTAAAGAGATCTGCAACTAATGAAAAGTTGCTGCTAGCAAACAATTTTATATTTCAGTGTTTCATCTACAAATCAATGCATACTACCCTTGAAGAATTGATTGCCTATGTTACGTTAAAAAATGGTAAGCTGCCGGTAATATTGCAATAGGAAATGGATGGCAAACTGAAAACAGGTTCATAGTTACTACTAGGCATCATAGGAGGACATACTCAGGACTGCAGCACCCTGCCCCATTAAAATACAACACAGTATGAGCTGAGGGAAAAAAAAAAAAAAACGAAACTTACATGTGCCGCAGTGTTGGATTAGAGAAAACTCAGAGCAAAGACCAGCCGGACTCGTGCTTTGCCTGGGGCTTTTCAGCATACAGTCCATCTTCTTTATAATTCAAATTCCATGCGCGTGGAAGACAGTGAGTAGACAGACATAAACAGTCTCAAAGACACTGTTTTCATCATCTGCACCCGGATGCAAAGGGTGTTCTTAAAGAAGAATGCCCCTAAAAAAAAAAATGTAATTTTTTTAAACTAAACGAAAATGTGCACAGTGCACCATTTATTCCGGACAACACAGGCATTTTCCGTTCTTCCGGACAGTGTCCCTTAATTCTGGACAGTCTGGAAGAATTCTGGATGGTTGGCAACCCTAGTTCTAGCTCATTGCAGACTACAGAATATCCTCATTTTTTCCATATTTAGATGACTTGCTTATCTTTGCAGAGTCTTTTTCAAAGTGTTTTAAATCTCTCTCTCTTAAGTGAGAGATCTATTACAAAAGCTGGGATTCCAAAAGAAAATTCAAAAATCTTTTTTTGACTCCATCACACTGGATTGTGTTCCTAGAGTGTCTGTTAGAGACCTTGGTTCAAAGAGCTTTTCTTCCACAGGAAATCTATATGTACTTCCATTTTAAGAATTTTCCACTCAGACTTCTGTTTCTGCAAGGGAATATCTCAGGATTCTTAGTCTCAAGATATCTAGGATTCTCATGATACCCCTGTCAAGACTCCATATGAGAAAGATTCAGTGGTATCTGAAGTCTCTCTGGTCCCAGCTCCAGCACCCATTATCTTTTCAAATTCCAGTTTTGGGATTTGTCAGAAGAGAAATCACTTGGTGGACACAGCAAATATTGCTAAGTTCAGGTGGCAGTTCTCTCTCCCTGCTCCAAAGCAGTTACCATAGATGCTTTGGACTTTGCTTGGGAAGCAGCATCAAAAGGAATAAAAGTACAAGGTATCTGGGGCCCTTACCAAGGCACTCAGTTTTCTGAATCATCTCTGGTCCCTAGGACCTCTTTGGATAGTTACAGACAGTACCACAGTGAAGTGGTACATCAACAAGCAAGGGGAACCAGGTCTTACCCCCTGTGCAGACAAGCCACGTTAGTTTGTGATATAGCTTTATAGCATAATCTCACTCTACAGGTATCTTACATTCCATCAGAGAAAAATGTTCTGGCAGACAAACTGAGCAGGACAAAGGCAGACCCTCACAAATGGAAATTAGATTGGGCAGGGCTCTAACAAGATTTGATCCATCTGTGGGGAGTTGCTTTAGTAGATCTGTTTGCTTCCTCTCTGAACAATCAGCTGGTAAAATTCTGCTCCAGGACTCCATGAAAGAAGGCCTTGAAGACAGATGCCTTTTTTTCCCATGGACAATAATGTTCCTGTATGTTTTTTTACCCTTTCTATTGATATTCAGATTGCTTCAGAATATTCAGAAGGAATCCCCCAAGATCATTGTGGTGACTCCCTTCTGGCCCAGGCAATGGTGGTTCTCCCTTCTTTTGGAAATGGCCAGGTGCAATTACCACAAGTTGCCGCACAGAATGTATCTACTCACACAAGAACAGGGGTGTTTGATACATCCTTATCTTAAACAACTTAAGGTCTTAATTCCATTTAGGCACCTATTTTCTGAGGAAGTGCAACAGGTACTAGAGCAGGCAAGGAAGCTTGCTACTAGAAAATCATATAGCAGATGGAAAATGTTTTCTAGTTGGTTCCAGCAACATAACCAGAACCAAATTAGGGAGACTGTCTCCCTGGTTTTAAAATATGTGTGTGCGTTACTATCCTATGGCCTATCTTCCTCCTTTATCAAAGTTCATTTGTCTGCCATTTTAGCATGTCTGCCCATGGATCCTCCTCTTTCAGTGTTTGTTTTGGAAAGGGGTGTTGGATAAGAGATGTCCAAGGAAAATGGTGGCTCCTCCTTGAGATTAAAGTTTTTGTGTTAGAGAAACTAACACTTGCTCCATTTGAACCAGCTAATCTGGCAGACCTGAGGTTCTTAACTTGGAAAACTGTTTTACTGATTGCTCTGACCTCTGCAAGAAGGGTCTCTGAGTTGTAAGCTCTTACGGTGGGTCATCCCTATCTCATTTTTCACACAGACAGGGATTCCTTGAGAACTATTCCTTCCTTTATGCCTAAAGTGGTATCAGAGTTTCCTTTAAGCCCCACAATCCAACTTCCTGTTTTCTTTCATGGACCCAAAAGTAAGGAAGAAAAGATACTCCATACCTTGGATGTTCAAAGACAACTCAAGTACTACCGTGACAAAACAAAATCTTTCAGATCTTCTGATTAGTTGTCAATTTCCTGTGAAAGTAAGAAGAAGGGAAAGCTTGCATCAAAGCAGACTATTTCCAAATGGTTGTCTCAGGCTAATAACTTATAACAATTCTAGACAGGGCCAAGGCACACTCTACAAGGTCCTTGACTTCATATATATGGCTTTTTGGAAAGGGTTGACTCTAGAAATATTACATAAGCAGCAACTTGGTCCTCTGTATGTACTTTTGCAAAGCACTATAAGCTTCATTCCTTCTCTTGGTCTAGAGCAGGCTTTGCTACGACTATTTTCCAGGGGTTCCAGGGCCCTTCCTCCTCCCAAATGTAGCAAGCTAGGGAAATCTATCCATGTAGCTAAGGTTACTGTAGCAGTGACTAATATAATGAAAATAGTAAAGCTATGTAAGTAAACTTAGCATACCAGTAGATGTTTGAATGATCCCTGCTGCAGTAGTCACCCCCCCCCTACTTATTTTTGTAATGTTTTCTTTTGTCAGGGTATGGACATTCATGTCCCTTTACTTCTAGCTATGTCCTCTTAGGACTCAACTCCTTCTTTTATTTGGCATGAAGGCTTTGAAGGGATTGGTATACAAACCAGTATTTTGACACCACAGCTCGAGCTCTGTAATGAGTTGGTTGCATGGAAGGTGCTCTGAAGCTGTAGAGGTTGGCTGGCTGTTATATCCTTAGCAAGATATAACCCATAAAACTAGCAGCAGTAATCATTCAGATGTCTACTGTTATGGTAAGTGTACTTACACAATTGCACTGTTTACAACAAGCTGTTATTGCTAGTATGAGTCACAACTTTGCATGCTGTCACCCCGGTGGTGCCATGTCATCTGACCTTGCTTAAAGTTTCATGGACTCCACAACCCAGAGATTGGGAAGTCATGTCATTTAGATATGAAGACTATGCAAGACATTGTGGACATGTGTTGGCCTTGTCTGCAGCCCTGTGGAGTCATGGTGAACCTATCCCAGTGGATACCAATACATATATGGGTGCACATATATTAGCTCCAGGGACCTTTCGGCAGCCTACTGGGAGCACACTGGTGCTATCTCAGGCATCTGCCTCAACAATACTCCATCAGTTTCTCAATGCCATACTTCAGCATGTGGGAAAGCATATTTGATGTCCATATACTACAGTGGAGAGAGCAAACATTATGTGGAACTTCTGTGATATAGACCATTTCCCTGAGGTACTGGAGGCCATAAACTGTACCCACATATAAAAAGGCCCCACTTGATGAACTTGGAAGGATGTACATGAACAGCAACTGCCAGATAGTTTGCAATGCACATGGTAGTTTCTACAGTATGTTTGCAGGCCACTCAGGCAGTTATCACGACTCCCACGTATAGGTTTTAGGTATATACCAATATAATGACCACCAGGGTCTTTGTAAACTTTCACCCAACCTAATCCAACCAGACTGCATCCTCTGGTAACATGTGTCTCTTAACTGGGGAGGGGCATGTTTGTTAGGAGAGGTATGTTAGTTCAGAGGTTGTTAAAAAGTTATGTGGTGGGTATGCTAATTAGGGCATGTTTCCTATTGGTCTTGATCTATAAGAGACATGGGGCCAGTCTGGGAATGAATTTATGATTACCTATCCAATGTTAGTTAAGAGTGTTTACTGTTGGCCTCTGTCTATAAGAGACATGGGAGCCAGCCCAAGGGTAAATTTGCAATTTCTGCAATGATCTAGGTTACATTTGAATAGGGTTAGGGATGGACTCCACTTCACATGGATGAGAAGCATATTCCAGAGCATGGGGATCCTTTGAGTCACATATCTGTCTCACCAGCATGCTCTATGTATGTCATGTGCAAAGTTCAAATCCCTGGGCCTAGTGTTTATGGTGCTGCTCATTTTGTAGATGTGTAAAAGCTCCATCATAGCTGGATCTAAGGATGCTTTATATGCCAAGCACAGATTACCTCTCAACAATCTATTAGAGACTGAATATAGCAACAGGATGTAAGGTAGTCTGTACAGGACAATGTGTTAATATCTTGGATTATCTTGATGAGGAACCTGTGTGGGTGTTACAACTGTTGCATATGCCTATTCAGGTACATGCTGAAGGGGGCATTGTACTCAATGATGGGTCTGATAAGGGATGAGTACTGTGCTGTCATTCTCTGGGCCTATTCACTTTGTCTGCCATCCACTACTAGGACCTGCCATTTGCCATCCTTCTTTCCTCCCAAAATCCATTGCACCAGTTAAATGCTTCTATCCTAGACTTTGGCTCCATTAGTATTCCCATTCAAACAATTAGTAAAACACCAGGTCATGGCTTCTGGTGATGTACGGCAATAACTACAGAACTTTATTGTTTTTTAGAAGGATTTTATAAGGTACGACAATATCTACCATGTCTAATGAGTTGCAATTAATCGAAGCACAGCATAAGTCCAATTCTGTCTGTACAGTAGTAATACTTGTTGTGTAGTTGTTTTGATACGCAGCAAAAGCTTTAGCTACAGTTGATCTTTTTCATAGCACGTCAATACTTTAAAGGGTATTTACTAATACAGAATGTTGTTCAGAGTGGTGAACTGACGCTGAGCTGTGCATTTACATTTAATTGAAGCGCCGAGACTAGGTATTTGATTTTTGGAGGGTAGTGAACAAGTACGAGAACATTACTGCATTGAAAGAGTATGAGTGGTGTAACATATCACCAACTGCCTGGGCATGACCCTGCAGTGTAACATATTGCTAGTATTGCTTGTACTATTTAAGTTGAATACCTTACACTAATTGTAGAATACAGTAACTGTATGCCTTTTTACTGCTTCCTTCTGAACTAATACAGTGCTGAATGACTCACTGTTAGTGTTACTATAGTGTTGCCATAGACTCATAGGCCATTTATTTTCCCACATTGTTTCTTAAGTTGTGTGTACTATTAATATCTAGGACAACTGCATTGTACATTGCATACAAGGTTTTAATCTGTCTAAAGAAGCAAAAGAACAACTGTTATTAGTTTTTATTATTTATTATCCAACTCCTCCTCCTACTGACTGGTAAGGTAGCCCCTGTCTAACTCTTGCAGTAATATTATCAACCTCTCACCTCTCTCCCTCTCATCCTAACTCTAGGCTCAAAACACTTTCCAACCTCTACCCTATACAAAGAATTGGAACTCCGGTCAAGTGAAGTGCTTCTCTCAGCAACCAGGAATAATGGTCAGTACTTGCAACCAGCAAATCTTGTATGTGTATACTATAAGTAATCACTATTTGTACTATTGTACTCCCAAGGTTCTTGTACATCACCAGAACCTCTACCTACATTACCTCCCTGCCCCTAACTCACTTTTGTACTGCTAGTACAACTAGCTCTCTCTAAATGGCTCCCTTAACAGCAAGAATCTCTGCTCAAACGTTGGTACTGGCATAAACTAATATGTGCACAATTGCAAGCTTACATAGACATGGCCAGACTCATACTCTGAACTCACCTGTGTAATTGATTGTTTTTTGTTGCTCGCTCACTGTGCTGTCATTCCCTGGGCAAACCTGCTCCATTTGCCCTCACTACGCTCGGGCTCACTCTGCTCCCCCTACCCTACCCCCATTCCCACCCACCTCCACTATCCCCAACTTTATATTTCCCTAGCCACTCCCCCAACCCACATAGCCAATCCCAGCATAACTCACTCACACTAACAATAATTAGCTATTATCTCTCAGCCCATCTCTACCTCACCCAATACTTACTAACATCTAATTTCCTAAAATAGCAACTCTCAAAAGTTGCCCAAAACTAAAAGAACAATAGTCTACCAGACAACAATGATACTTAGGCAACAGCTATACATACACACACTCACACTAGTACTTCTTACAATAGCAGCACATATCTCCTCCTATCATTCAAGCATAGAAGAACCCCCAAACTTCCCACTATACTTCTAGCACCCTTCCACCCAGGCCAACTCCAAGCAATGTCCACATAAATCCCTCAATCCTTAACATCACAACCTTACAACACATTACCCATCCCTTAGTCCCTCACCCTAACATCCATACCATCTCCCTGAAATATGAAAAGACCATAGTAAAGCTACTAAAAACCCTGGTCAGCATAGCATCTAAACTAACTAGTTGTGCTGACATACACCCAAACCCTGGTCCTATACCCACCCTAATCAACTCTCAAAATATCAACCACTCTCAACCAACTACCATCCCACCTAGAAGCAAATCCGACATCCTACTCTTAAACATTAACATAAGAAGTATTAATAACAAAACTCAAGATATGCATGACAATCTCTCTCTTATATTCACCTGACATTGTACTGATTACAGAAACATGGCTTAAACCAGAGACCCCCCTGTAGTGAATTTCTACCACCAGGCTAAAATATCATATGCAACGATAGACTGAGCAAAAGAGGAGGGGGCGTAGCAATACTCTTTAAAATTACCTCTCCTTAGTACCTATAGATGAACAAACCCCAAGATTTGACAATGCAGAAATTCTGTTTACCAAGCTGAAAGTCAACTCAAGCAAAAATGTAAATATAATAGGCTCGTATATACCACCAGGTGACAATATCCAAACCTTAGAAAATATACTGCAATGGACCTCAAAAACATTACCCCAGGAAACCATAATCATGGGCAACTTTAGTGTAGACTGGAAAGACTACAACTCTCCTAATCCCCAAAAATGCATAAACTTATATGGCTTTGACCAACTAGTAAGAACTCCCACTAGGGTAAATAAACCAACTAACAAACTCTCCACTCAACTGGAGTTTAACCAATAAACCTGGCCTCTCTTCACAAGCTGGCTGTCTGCCAGACAGCCTCAGTGACCACTTCAAAACATATCTACTTAGACAGTGACTTAACCCAACAAAACAAACTATATACCAGCAAATAAGGAACAAAAAAAACTAAACCCTACTAACCTTATAAACATCCTGAAACTCTGTAAGTGGTCCCCCCTTAAAGAACTTCCTCTGGATGAAGCAGTACATTATTTTGATACCACCTTCCTGGCCATCCTAGATTCACAAGCCCCTACTAGAACCATACATGTCAAATCCAACTATGCCCCTTGGCTACGCAAGGAAACTAGGTCACTATTAAAAGCAAGGGAAAAGGCTTGGGCAAATTGGTACAAAACCAGGTCCCAATTGGCATTACAAACCTATAGGGAGCTCAGAAATAAGGCAAAAAAGCAAATTAAGCTAGATAAAATTAACTATTACTCTGACATCCAAACCAAACATCACAATAACCCTCAAAAATTCTGGTCAGCCATAGATATTGCAACCAGGCAAAATTAGCACTCTGCCCTTTCTACCAATAACAACAACAACTTAAAAGATATAGTTACCCAGTTTAATAGATATTTCACAGAAACCATGTCTAATGCTAGACTATAGAATATTAGACGTAATAACTGTGTCTAATAGTTAAACAACCTCTCCCTTAACAACCACTAATAACCCACCTAATAACCGAAATGCCTTCTCACTGCAACCAGTCTCTCTATTGAAACAATCAAAAAACAACTACAGAAATGGGAAACCAACCACACTAGCAGCAGACAATCTGCCTGGTGATCTACTCAGACTAACAGCTGAGGGTATCGCCTACTCAGTAACTATTCTTATCAACAGATCCATATTGGAACATTCCATCCCTTCCCTCTGGAAAACTTCTTACGTCATAACCCTTCATAAAGGTGGTACATCAACAGAGTTAGCTAACTATACCGCCCAATCGCAATCTTATTACCTCTGTCTAAAATACTTGAAAGAATTGTACATAAACAAATCACTGACTTCCTCAAAACTAACAAACTTCTAACTAGTTCTCAACATGGCTTTAGACCATATCATAGTACAACCACAGCACTAATATCATTTACCAGTGTTATCAGCCAACACAGAAACAATAACAAATTTGTATCCGCTGTCTTCCTAGACTTATCCAAAGTTTTGATATGGTCTCCCATATTAAACTACTAAATGTCCTCACAGAACTAAACATCTCAGTCCACCCTTGCCTGGTTCCAGGATTACCTAACAGGACACCAGCAAGCAGTACATTGGCAACAAACACTCTCACCACTACTCCCAGTTACCCTAGGAGTCCCACAAGGCTCAATACTAGGACCCCTTATCTTCTCTTTGTTCACAAATAACCTCCATAACTCAACCCCACTGGCCACCTTCATCCAATATGCAGATGACTCCATAGTCATATGCGCCACTTTTAACTTACAGAAGTTCCAAACACAAACTCAACAATCATTCCTAGAAGTTGAAAAATGGTTAACTAACTCCCACTTAATTCTAAATCCCAAAAAAACAAAGCTCATGATATTCCAACCCACAAAAACCTCCATTCCCATGACCACTTTTAGCATCATTTCATTAAAAAATATCATCTTCACCCCCTCCCACCATACTAAACTTCTAAGAGTTGAAATAGACTGTAATTTGAGGGTTGATGTCCACATATCACAGACAGTCAAAAAAGTACATAAAAAACATGGAACCTTATATACAAATAAACACTTCTTCACAGATAATACTAAAGCTACTATTGCCCAGACACATCTAATCTCTACATTGCTCTATGCTTCCCCTATTCTGGTAAACCTTAGAAAATCGGAACTGGCAAGATTAGAAACCTGTTACAATAGAATCTCCAGATGCACTACAAACTCGGCATCTTGATCACACCACTGCACAGCACTTAAAAAACTTAACTGGCTGGAACTCCCTCAACTCCTTTGCTTTAACCAACTAACTACAGCCCACAAACTCTTCTACAGTCCTGATAAAACCCCTTCTCTGAGCCAACTAATAACCTCCTTACTCCACCACTAGGACTCTAAGATCTATCAACAAACCCTTTATTAGGACCAACAAACCCAAAAACCAAGCTGGTGAATGCCTCTTCTCAAATAACATAGGCAAATACTGGAATGAATTACCACAGGAACTAATATCCACCCCAACTCTACACCAATTTAAGAAAACACTAAAATCTCACCTAGCTAATAAGTGGCTGTATCACTGCTCTGCTAGTGGCTAAGCATATTAAAGATTAAAGGCTTTACATGACCTAACCAATTGTACTTATATTGATCTATCTCAAAATAACTATAAAATTTGTAACCTCCTCGACTGTACTAGTCTGTCAGCAATCTACCTTGCTGAAATCTTCCAGATAGACTTTGCCAAGTTGTACTTTACTGATGTTTTCCAAATGTATCCACCTTGTTTTCTACAACTGACTTTTAATTCCTTTGCCAACTGTAACTTTGCTGTGATCATCCCATGTATTTTTACCAGTCCATACTTTGCTGATGCTTTTCAAATGTATCTACCCTGTATTTTAAAACTGTCCTGTACTTGTTCTATATGGTAATTACGTGGAGCTTTGCTGTGATTATGCAACTGCATTTTTTACCAGAGTGTACTTTGCTGATGCTTTCCAGCTGTAGCTATCCTGTGTTTTTATAATTGTTCTATATAGTACAGCATGTGGAGTTTTCTCCCCGGGCCTCTGCTGAAAAAGGACATATATCCAGTCAGACTTTCCCGGTAAAGAAATGTAAAATAAAATAATATATATATATATATATATATATATATATATATATATATATATATATATATATATATATATATGGGTTCCATACACTAGATCGAATTTTCACTAATTCAAAATAGTGCATGGAATGCTCACTGCAGCAAAAGTGCACTTAATTGAAAGTGCACTTATGCGAACTTCAGTACAATGAACAGGTGTTGTACTGAACTTCCGTGCAGTACTCACGGACCTTAGGGTTAGGGCATGGGTCATAGTAATGGGCTATCCCCTTACCATGACCCGTGTCCTAACCCTAAGTTCTGTGACGACTGCAGCACAGTGAAGGACATAGCAATGTCCTCCACTATGGTGGGATAGTCACGAACCTTAGGGTTAGGGCATGGGTTAGGGTAAGGGGATAGCTTTACTAACTATCCCCTTACCCTAACCCGTGCCCTAACCCTAAGATCCGTGACTATCACACCATAGTGGAAGACATAGCTTGTTTTTTATGTCCTCCACTGTGCTGCAGTGTTTTCGGTGAAGTGCACTTATGCAAAAGTTCACTTTCGTTAAAGTGAACTTTCGCAGAAGTGAGGCTTCCTATTACAAGTTCGAAGTAGTGAACTTTCGTTCTTGTAATAGGAATCCATATGTGTATATATATATATATATATATATATATATATATATATATATAAAACTTCTTTAGACCTGGATGTCATATCTTTACTTATAAGTTAGGCGACACAGAGTGATTTCCTTACTACCTTGGCTACATGTTGGTCAAAGGCCAGATTACTGTCTACATATGTTCTCAGACCTCGTAATTACTGGGTTAGCTCTTAGGGGTCTCTCAAAAATGGAATAATTTGCCTGGGTGGGCATTTTCCCAAAAGGCACTATAATGCACTTCTTTGTATTGAGTTTTAATCCATGGCTTTGGCACCAGTCATTTGTCTGTGATAGACCCTCTTGCAGGATGCTAGTGTCATGGGGAAATTTATGACAGCTTCTAATTTGCCATTGACTGCGAACTGAGTGAGCCAGAGGCATTTGACATTATCCCTGACCTCCAAGAATACCAAACAGAGGTAGAGCCAACAAGGAGCCCTGTAGTACTCCACTGGTGACCTGCCTACTATTGGAGGTCGTCTTACTAGTCCTGACTTCTTGGTCCAATCTGTGAGTCAGCTGACAATCCAGCAAGTTGTATAGGGATTTATACCTATTTCAATGAGTTTGTCCACAATACTTGAGTGGGGAATTGTGTTGAATGTTTTAACCAGGTCTAGATACGTGGTATGCACCATTTTCCTGATCATTTCCAGATAATTTGTTCCATGGCTTTGCATGTTAGACTAGTCAGAGTAATGGGTCTATAGTTTCTGGGGACAGCTGATGTCTACCCTTATGAAGGGGGATAAATGTTGCTGTCCTCCATTTGCTTGGTACATAGCCTGTTTTGAGCCTATAGTTGGAAAGTGACTCAAGTGTTCCTGATGAGTCATATTTCAGGCTATTTAGGAGGTAACCTGGGATATTCTTGTGCCCAGCTGAAGCTGTGTTTTTAGCCTTAATGAGCATTGCTATGACCTCTTCCCTGCTGATAGTTGGAGGTGGGTATACTGGCAGGGATTTCACAAGGGATAGAAGTAGGGGGGGAGTGGGGGTTAAAGTTTGAGCTGAATTTGTCAGCCAACAGATTTGCCATGTCAGTGTGCTTTACAAGTTCATCACACTTTGTGTTACCTTTATGGTTTCAGACATAGCTGTAGAATGCCTTGTGGTTTTCTTTAGCCTGAGAAGCTCTCTTAGCCTTATAATTGACCTTGTTGGATTTAATTAGCCCTATTAGTTTCCTGTTTAGTTTAATTAGTGAGCTCATGTCATTATGGGGTTGCTCTTTCTGGCTTTGGTGCTGATTTTTTTCATTTTGTTATACACCTTGTTAAGATCCTTAATATGATACAGTTTGCTTTAGAATAGTTTCTAACTGTAACAAGTTTTGATGGGTTTTCCAAATAGATTTTTATTTCATATAAAACAACTTTTTGATCTGACCTCACTAGTGAGGACATGACATGCCTTGAGGGGCATGGTGCAGCAGTATCCCATATTAGTGAGAGCAAGGTCCAGTATGTTTGAACCTCTGGTTGAAGTATGCGCTAACTGATCAAGGGAATTTGTGTTAATAAAGCCAAGGAAATGTTCCTGCAAGATGGTGGCAGTGTATGTTTCTCACTCTATAGAGGGGTAGTTAAAGTTTCCCATGAATAAAGAGCTTGGTTGGGTGGAGAGTGCCTTCAGGAGGTCTAGATAAGAGTTGTGGGGTTCTTGAGACATAAATGGTGACCAGCAGCTTTCTAAGATATGGTAAGAGTCTCTATCTAAGGTGATTTGCATGTAGATGAACTCCAGGCTATCATCCCATTTAACCAAACTTGAGATATACTTGTTAGTGATGTAGATTCAGACACCTCCACCTTTAGTCCATGTCTATGCAGCTGATGATCTAAATGTGTGGAAGACACTGCTGGAGTACTTTCTGTGGATTTAAACCATGTCTCAGTAATGGCACAGATGTCTGTATTCTCCAGAATGAGGAGAGCTTGAAGGCTATGAAGTTTCTTGTTAAGCCCTGTAACATTGAGTAGTAACACCCTTAGGTTCCTTTGAGTTTTATTTGCTATGTTGTAGGTTTATCATTTTGGAATTGCCTAAAAAAGGCTCTAAGGACTGGATAAAATTGTAGCCAAAATCCAGATGCCCGGGAAAGACAAGTGCAAACCGTCATTGGCAAAGCAATGTAGTCTTTTCAGCATGTCCTGCCAGGCTAACAAATATCAAATCTCTCTGGAGTGACACCAGAAACTAAGCCAGTTGTTACAGTATAAACAAAAAATTATTGACTTTAACATCATCTTTGGTAAAGGTAGAGTGCTGCTTAATGCAAGGCACATACCAGTCTGAGACAAATATTCAGTGAGGTCTATAATTTCTGTCTTCGTATAATCCAGAGAAGTATGTCTCAGGTCATTTACGTGCACGTGGGCTATGATAGAATCTTACTGGTACCTATGGTGCAAAGACTTGACTGGGTGTGTAACTTGGTGTGTCCTAGCTATAGACAAGCAAATGAGTAATCTTCACATTGTCCAGTCTGGTAAGTGGGGTATCTGTGTATAATACAGTGAAATCCCAAATACAGCAGTCCTGGATAAATTATTTGCTTGCATTATGGGCTTTGTTTTTGTGGGTCCATTTGGTATAGACATATGTGTGGTGTTTGGTGTTGCTTTTGGTATATTTTTAGAGATTGCTGTGGATAAGTATTGTTGTTTGCAGGCTTAGGAGGTCTTTGAGGTTTGGGGAGATTGCTTTTTAATGCCTCAACATAAGATGGTCTCTGTGTGGACACTGTGTGGTGGATGTATTCTTGACAACCTTGTTTGTATGCAAGATTTTTGCCTCCAAGGAAACTGTGTATGTGCAGCTCTTGGATACTGTGTTGGTTTCTTTAAGGCTTAAAAGGTTGTCAGTAAACATGAGACAATTGATGGATTTTCTCAGGATGCCCATATCTAGCAAACTGGCTATGGAGAAATTTGGAAATTGCATATCCATGTTTTCTAGGCTTCTATTAGGGTGGGGTATTAGGGTCTAAGGACTAGGCTTTACAGAGGTCTTCTTAGAGTGGTCTCTAGGGTCAGGGACTAGAGTTGAATAGTGCTAGGATATGGTATTAGTGCTATCTGACATGTAAGCTACCTGTTCTGAGATGGATTTTGTGCAGTCTGTCACTAAACTGTTGTTTATGCTAGATGTATAGGTTAATTTCTGTGTTTTCCAATTCAGATAGACCAGGCTACCTCATATTGCCACTAGATGGAGTATCCCAGTCATTTTACTGTAAAAGCACAAAAAAGATTACTAGAGAGTATATGCTACCACAGAACAACTTTAACAAACTAGCTAGACAAGGTAATTTCATGTCACTCGGACCAATAGCAAGACAGTCTGAGCAAATGTGGTAATGTTAGCCTTAAATATAGGTAAAAGCACAAATAAAACAAGAAATTGTTAGATGATCACTAAAGTAGATTATGGGAGTGTGGTTTTTAAATACAGGTACTTAGCTTATGCCTGGATGGCACATGATGCAAGAAAATCACTTCAGAGGCTCAGGCAAGGACACCAGGAGTTGCTGAGCTCTGTGGGAGTCAGCCAAGAGCCTCTCAAACATGTCAAATTTATATAGGCACTTAAAACAAAGGAAAATGTGTAAAATCCTTTTAGTAGGGCCAAAATTCCAGGAATACAGCAACTGAGTACCAAAAAAAAAACAACAAAGTAGCATCTTACACTGTAACACTGCCAGTAAAGCTTCTCAAAAGTGCAGTTCTCAGCAATCAGCAAATGATACAATATCAGGAGTAATTGAAAAAAGATTTAAAGTGAAAAATCTGCAGATAAAGCATGCAAATGGAGTGCAAAACATTAAAAGAAATCTTTTATCTGCCAGGGATGGCATAGGTTTTATTCAGGACCCTCTCAGATTGTGGCAAGGATGCTAAGCACATGGGAACGTTGTGAAAATGATGATTTGTAGTAAAGGAGGTTAGCTAAAGAGGAATACCTGTTTGCTGAGTGCACTGTCAGTGTGATGGATCTATGTAAAACAGTGGGTGGGAAAAATACTTAATCAGCTTACACAACTGCAATAGTAATCAAACAGGGAGTGAGGGACTTTAGTAGTCAGATTGCCATATTTTGTGAAAGTCAGAGAAATGGCTTTTAAAAACAACAAAAAGGTGGAGGATTGGGGAAAAGTTTAAGCTGATGTAAGAAGCCAGACAAATCAGACACTACAAGTTGTCATCCACTATATAGCACACCTGTGACCTGCTCCAATGTTCTGGAAGGAGTGACATCCCCTTACAGTATCTTATTGGTGATGCCAGATATGCCCTGGAACTCCAGTTTATGATACCCATCAAAAATCCACTGAATGATGCAGACCAGGATACATCTACACCCAGTAAAAAACAGAGAAAATCATTGAATATATGTTTGGGCAGCTGAAGTCATGCTTTTGCTGTCTGGATTCATCTGATGGTATATTGCAGTATGATCCTTGTACAGATGGAAATATTTTCAGTATGTTTTATACAGTTTCATACTTAGGAGACAGTTACATTTGGGGGGACAGTTGAAGGAGGAGCACTTCCCACCACACCAGGCAGTGTAGGCTGAGCCAGACAAGCAGTCAGTGAAGGAGTCTGCAACATGGGATGTTCATGCTAGAGAAAAGTCAGATCATGGTCAAATGGGACTTAGGGTAATGAACCAGCCCCCCCCCCCCCAAGCAATTCCATTGTTCCATTACTGGGATGTCTCTCTCAAATTACCAGAAACACTGTTCAAATTTGTCAGTGTGCATACTACTTTTTCTTTACTTTTACATTGATTACAGCAATTTGGATTTAGTTAAAAAAATAGTTTATTTCAAATGTTAAGACACAAACACTGATATCCATTTGTTAAACAAAAAGAGTCTTGCACTGAAAACAGACTCTCATTCATTGAAAATGCATTTGGCCAGTGGTGGATTTTGGGTACCTTGGGCCCTGGCAGTTTTCAAACCATGCCCCCTTGCAAACATTTTTAGGACAATGCATAAATGCATGTGTTCTTTGAAACACGTTCCTAATTATTTTAAATTATATTTCTTCTTTAAGAATAGCAACCTTTGTTAGAGTGTGTTTCAGATTTGTAGTTGTGAAGATTTTTTCCAGTATGCAGTGAAAAATGTATGACCCATTAGTGATAAAAGTACCTATTTCAGAACATTTTAACCATAAAAGGCCTCTCATATCACTATCATTAAAATCCACTGATATCTATACTCAACAATTACAGCTACTTTATAGACTAAACACATCACATGTCTGATTGTGATAAAAGTGGCCACATTAAAAGCATTCTAATTTGCTTTACCCAAATGCACACTAGTTTCGCAACTTTTATCAGCTCAGCAGTGTCCGTCATTTTTATCCACAGACATCCTCTAAACCCATCAATTATTGCTACATTGTTGACTGCATCATTCTCAGATGTCTTTGTAAAACAATAATAGAAATAATAATGATAAAAGTTGTAGATTTCAAATTAATTTCACACAAACACACAAATGCACCACAGAGATTACCCCACCAGCAGTTATAGCCGCTTTGGTGACCTTGTACACCTCTTATTGCTTATGAAGAAATAAAATTAAATGTACTTTATTGCTAGTTTGGATAAGCTACATGAAATTGTATAAATATTACTAACATCTTGACATAAGATCTAGCCATGAGCAGCACAGTTTAAAAAGAAGATTATTTATGAAATCATAAGAAATATTAACCACCTTATAATATACACTAAGTCAATATGCAGAATGTCTGCAGAAGTAAAAGTAATTTAAAATCTGCATTAAAAGAAACTATTACTAATGTAGAGGTTACTGTTTGCAAGCAGCTTTGCATTTCAGTACCTCATCTACAAATGCTCTTTAACTTAGTTGCAAAATAAATTGCCTATTTTGCATTAAAAATGGTGCGCTCGTGATATTGCCATAACATTTATTGAACTAAATCAGCCGTGCCATAGGGAATGGCTGACAAACAATGACAACAGATTCATGGTTACTAGGAGTGCATTCCTGAAGACCTTTAAGGAGTCTATCCCAAATTTCCAATTGCTCCAAAGCTCTGTCTGGTTAAGCAAATGGCTCAGTGTCAACACAATAGGTAAATGAAGGTGGAAAGATTCAAACCCTACACCCTTGCCACAGGAAGCAGCTCATTAACAAGTCAGAGCTTTAGTCCTCTGTGCCAACAGTGTTTGACTAAATGCAGAAATTCTTTGCAATATAATCTTTCAGAGATGACTGTATCAGAGTAATATGCAACAATGACTACATGATGGATTCTGAAGATCAGATGGATCTCATCATCACTCAGAGTGATGCAGACTATATGACCTGACAAATGTCAACTCTTTGCAGTTGCTGGAGGCTGAAAAGAAGACACTGCAAAATATATGACTAAAATGCAACATGTTTGGATTATATTACACAACCCAGACCTATTAATGATGTAATTCATTTTAGTGCAATGAATAAGGCTAAACAATTGAAGACAATACAAATGTTGCAGTAGATTTTGTTTAACAACCCACAAGTTACACAAAAAAAGAAGTATTACTGAATAGATCATACTTATTTTGGGGAGAGAGGCTTACACGTTTTCAGGACACATACCTCTCATTTTCGACCTCTCTACGTCTTCAATGTCATCAAGAATAGCTATCTCTACTGGCATTATTCAGTACAGGTGTGACCTATGTGGATGGCTAACAGTGCCGTATCGTTACAGCATACATCTCCAGAGTCACTGCTGGATTGTGGACAATTGGGGCCCTGTACAGTGTAAAAAATCAAGCCCCCATCAGAGGACAAAAATCCCATTACTTGGCTGTCCCACTCCAATTACCATCAGCACTGTTCAAACCTGTTAGTATGCACACTATTTTCTTCTTTACTTTTACATTGATCACAGACATTTTGATTTCATTTAAAAAGAAATTTGAATTTTAGAGAAAAAAACACTTCAGCCATTTTTAAACAAAACAAAACATTCTCACATTGAAAATAGACCTAGCCTGAAAAACAGTAAACTTATTTTCCCTTGAAAACTACATTTAATTAAAATGCACATGGCAACCCATTAAACTGCAAGGTACATGCTGGGATTGATACTCAAATAGCATATAGTGAATTACTAATTAGTACCTGTCTGAAGGCTGCAGGCATTCAAAAGATAACTGTGTAATACACATGCTAACAGCCTGGAACAGCCCATTGTACACAAGTCTCCCTTTTCCAGAGCAGCCCAAGAGTACTATCTGGTGAAGTAACTTGGCAGAGTTACATACACCACAAATGAGGACTGAGGGAATCAAACCATGCACTGCAGGAAGCAGCTGTTTAAAACCTCATAGCCTTACTCATCTGCATCAAGTGCTAGACAAACTGCTGTAGCCCAAACACAGTGCATTTCACATGTGGGCTTGCAAAAACAAGCTGTATTAAAATGTATTCATAGCTGAAACAGTAACATTAAACTAATAGCCTTAATGCTGTCCATTTTATTCATAGCTAACATGGTCAACTTTCAACAGAATAAGGAAACAAAGGATCACATCCAAAGAACATGGCTCATATGATGGAGCTCATTTTTACTACAATCAGTTTTCTTCCTTTGTACCAAGCTCTAATTAATCTTCAGTGATTTACCAGCAATCAGTGGAAGTCTGCAGCTGGTGTGGAGGATTAAGTCTACTGCCTTCAGTAGCTAAGGTACAAGGTTTTGACTCTGAGCAGTTTACTTAACTAGATAATGCTGCTATATGGGGCATCTCTCTCTCTCTCTCTCTCTCTCTCTGTCTTTCACACATACACCATTGGAAACAGAAATCCCATCTCTTGCACCTAATGCCACTAAAAATTCCATCCGTTTTTCACAGTTCTGTTGCAAAAAAAAAACTGTACCATTTCATATGTCCCCATTCTTCTGCAAAATTAAATTTCATTTCAGAGGTTCTAAATCTCTCATTAAATCTATATTCTTGCATTTCATCTAATTGGATGTACACATGCTGATCAGGTAATGAAAAGCAACAGTGTAAGACAGAAATCAGGAACTGAAACAGAAACAGTATTGGAAGTGAGCAGAAAAATAGAAAACACTATATACTGTGGCCATGAGAAAGAAACCTTTTTTTTTTTTTTAATTAAATGTTATGGCGGGATCCCCCATCCAGCCCTGGGCCCTAGGCAGCTGCCTAGGTTGCTTAGTGCCTGATAAGATCCTGTGCTGGATGGAGGTAGGCACAGTATCCTGTGGCACTGGCATAGTGGCAGTGACTTGCACATGGTTTCAGCCCATAATAAAGCAGATACACTATAATAAATGTGATGCATGCATAACCAGCACTAAACTGTGCTTACCCATACATACGCTGGCATTGCTGTGCATCAGACATAGGGACTGATTTTGAAAATCTCTAGCCTGTTGAAAGGATGACTTCCCAAATCAGACAGTTTGAAAGCAGTTATTTTCAAAGCTACAGTTGATCAGAAGTTATGCTTTAGAAAACAACTAACCAAACTAAATTCAAGTGTACATATTGTCATTGTCATTGTTACTGTCTACCCCCACCTACCTATAATTTACCCCTAAGTTACCAGTGACCACATAGTTGGTGTGTATAATTAGCAAAGGTGTGGAGACGCAGCCATGTATAATGAAATCCTGAGAAAGGGGCTTTACTCTCACCTTCTGCAATTACATTTTGTAGTTTCTGAAATTGGGACATTTTAATAATTTTGGACCATGTAGGTCATTACTTTGCATTTGACAAACTGATGTCTTATTAATCAATATTTAGTAGATCATACTGTGACCATTGCTTCCTTCACAAATCTTTTATAAAAATCAGTTATGTATCAACATCTTCTCCTAAACATCCTTCAGTGAGCTTGACGCTCGATTCACAAGTCTGGCTTTTGTAAAAAGTCAGTTGTGTGTCAGCATCTTCAACTAGAAATCCTGCAGTGAGCTTGAGCTGCTCATACTACATGCCTTCAGGATAAATCATTTTACTCATTCAGTAATATTTCCTTAAAGGAGATACTTCCGTATTACCATATGCATCTGAGACCCTGCTCTCTGTAATACTGAATTGTTGATCTTTAATATCTTGCAGTAGGATTTTGTCTTTCTGCTCTGCATTGCACATTTTATGTCATTTGTTAGCATATTTTCTGTGAAGTGTATCATTAATTATTATATTTCAGTGATGTAGTTCTGTTGACCTGGTTCTATGGCTGCCAAATCAGCTATACATGCAAATGCTTCCTCTATATGTACACTGTCTGTACAGGATCATTGTTATTGACTTTGTCCTTGTCCGTGTTCCTGTGATTCTAGTATATGTACATGTTTCCGTGATTCTACTACATGTGCATGCTCATAATATTCTAGTATGTGTACATATTCCCATGATTCTACTACATGTGCATGCTCCTAATATTTTAGTATATGTACATGTTCCTGTAATTCTAGTACATGTGCATGCTCCTATTAATATATCTACACATTCCTGTGATTCAAGTACATGTGCATGCTCCTATGATTCTAGTAAATGTTCATGCTCCTATGATTCTAGCATATATACATGCTCCTATGATTCTGTTGCAAGTTCATGTTCCTGTAATGCCAGTACATGTCCATGTTCCTGTGATTCTGTGATTCTTGTACTTGCTCATGCTTCTGTGATTCTAGTACATGTTTATGTTCCGATAACGCTAGTACATGTTCATGCTCCTATGATTTTAGTATATGTATATATTCCTGTGATTCTAGCAAATGTTCAAGCTCCTATGATTCTAGTATATGTACATGTTACTGTGATTGTAGCACATGTCCATGCACCTGTGATTGTAGCACATGTTCATGCTCCTGTGATTTCCAGTACATGTACATGTTCCTATGATTCTGATACTTATCCATGTTCCTGTGATTCTTGTAGATGTTGTCTATGTTCCTGTGATGGTAGCACATGTCTATGCTCCTATGATTCTAGTAAATGTGCATTCTCCTGTGATTCTATTACATGTTCATGTTCATGTGATTCTCAAGAGATACTGCTTTCATTTTGCATCTGCATGCTTGGCAACATGCAGGTTGTCAAGGCAGTACAGCCCACCTTCAATGACTAGCATACAAATGTGTATATTTATATATATATATATATATATATATATATATATACACACACACACACACATACACACACACACACACACACACACACATATATATATATATATATATATATATATATATATATATATATATATATATTGTCATTGGTCGAATTGAGTTTTAGTCGACCTCTGTTTTGTTGACAAAACAGATGGTCGACAGTTGGGCAAGATTGACAATTCCTTAGGTAATGGAATATGTCCTTTCCCAGGGGATGGTTCGGTCTCAGAGTTAGTATACAGGGTACAGGAGAGGCTTCCTCCAAGCAAAAAAGTGCTTTTTACGTTGCATAGTCTGAGGTTAATCCTTGACGCATGCACAGAAGCAGGTCAATCTTGTATTGTCAACATAACGTGTGACATTTAGTGGACTCATTCTGGATCAATATGCATACACACACGCGCGCACACACACACACACACACACACACACACACACACACACACACACACACACACACACACACACACACACACGTAGTTCTACCAATTCCACAAACACTGTGTAGATGGCATTTCACATTGTGGACTGAACTTTGGGTTCTATTACTTTACACATTCCTGTCTCCTCTTCAGTTTGTCTCAAAAAACTGAGCTAATGTATGTTTCTTTATACTACAAACTGCTTTCATGATTTTCATGTTTCTCATTATACACTTTTTTGTCTTCATTTTATTTTTTTAGCTCCCATGATACATGTAGAATACTGCTTGCTTTTGTGTTTCTGTTTGTCTGTCAGTCTCTCTCGATATATATATATATATATATATATATATATATATATATATATATATATATATGTGTGTGTGTGTGTGTGTGTGTATAGATATATACATTTTTTTTCTGTTTTTCCTTGCTTTATCAGCAACATCTCTTGCAATTTTACATCGTTACTTGTTTTACAAAGAAGTATGCTTACCGTTTAATGTGTTGCCCTTTTCAGGTCCTTTTTCCCCCTCACACCTGACTAGCCTTAAATCTTATCACATAATTGTTTGAGAAGCAGATTTGTGCAGAATGCACAACTTCAAACTCAACTCAAACAGTATTGAAAACACATTTTGTTCTTTTCTTCTGTGGGCAAAACCCTACACAACCCCAAGCAAGGATGTTTACCCCTGCCCACTTCCTACATATTGTTACCTTAAAGTCTTCACAACTTATAGGTTAAGAAAAATATCCTCTCAAGTTGATAGGGTCAGGCTCATATCTGTGCTTTCTGCACGTGTGGTTAAGTGACACATATACCTCTCCTTCAGTCATTTCCCCGGCTAGGTAAAACCAGCAAACCTAAATTTGTGGAGCTTCATATATCTGTGGATTCACTCACTTAGTTAAATGAATAAATTAAAAATGTTCTACATTCAAAGAATAATGCATGGTTCTGTAGTCATAGTGACTGGATGAGGACATTAGGATATGTCAGTGTCAGCAACTATTTAGACTTTGAGTGAAATATGACAAATCCATCTTAGGCATCCAGGGTGTCCTTAAAACAGGAATAATTAGTTACTGTGGATGGTAAACCTCCTACTATTTTTAAAGTAAATAGCCTACTAGAGAATGTAAAAGAAATGCCCACGCACATATTTTTGTCTTACCTTTCCAGTGATTGTTTTTGTTTTCATGCTTCTGCAATGTACTGTCACTCCTTTCCCTGCTACCTGACAGGAGCAGCCCATGTAACACACACACACACACACACACACACTAAACTCAAAATGATACCGTTGTGTTGCAGTAGCAGCTGCTGATAAAACTGTACAAATATAATGTAGCCGTGGAGCCTTAGTTGAGGAATACCTCTGAGCTGTAGAATGTAACACCTCTAGCAGCCTACACATGCATCCTTACACTCCAAACATTTTTTGAAAGCATAAATTAAAAAGCATAAGCCAAGCAAATGTAAATATCCTGTGAACAGTAAACATTATTAAAAAGGTACAAACTGCGGTGTTACAACTAAAACGTCTTCTTCATGGTCATAATGGTCAGTGCATTCACACTCTTTACATCAATACTGTAATATGTTATAATGCATACAAACCCAGAATTATAAGTTTTAATAACATCTTTTTGTATCATGGAAATTGTACAAGCTAGACATCCAGAGTTAGAGCACATTGTACAACCAAACTTGATTTTTCTCATGACAGAAATCCCTTTAAGAGTGTTTGCTTATGGAGACATTTACAGAAATATGACAATTAAATATATTTGTATACTTACCAATAAAAATTAACACTGAATGTCTCTCAGGATGTACAGCTTACAGTGTCAACAACTTTCTTTATCACTGATTAACATTTCATCTGATTCTATGCAGTAGCTTCTAAGTCACTTGATTTTAGAAATATTCATGTTCATACACAGATAATGTATATCTTCATAATTACTAAGAAAGAATTAAATATATTTTTCTTTTGCCTACCTTGAGACTTTACACAATGCCTCTCAATAACATGTTGCTTTGGCACATTTTGAAAATATGAATGTAGATATGAAAATATGAATAACAAGTCAACATTTATTAATATCTCTACTGCACGATATCTTAGATTAACAATCTTGGTATCATGTTATGTTTCCTGTTATTAATTGGTAAGTCACTTAGTTAAGGAAGCCAGGCCCAAAAATGTCAGAAAGACATAAGGAGCTATGGGTGTTAAATAAAAGTATACAAAAAAAGTGCACTTAGACATGAATGAATTAAAATATTTCTTGTTAATGTTTTTCACAGCTTTTTGGCTTTGTAGTATTGTTTAGTTCTTATTTCATTTTTTTTGTATGAAAGTTTTATTCTTATTTTTATTTCTTGTAAACAAATGCAAAACGTAAATAATTTTTGCTTGTGTTATACTTATTTCCACATTTTTTTCTCTTCTATACCCTTCACCTCTTATCTGATTTGTTGTCTTCCCTTTTGCATTTTAATTATGAATTAGGAAATAAGGTGGTATTATTCCAGAAGGATTATCAGAATTAAATTTTTGAAATTCAAATATACAGTTATACATGCAAACTAAAAATATATGATTTGGCCTGAGTGTCACAGTGTGCAGGTGGAGGATGCATTAATACATTACTGTAACCTAGGCTACAGTGCCAGCGTGTAATTTTGAAAGCAGTAGGTAGAATTCTCAGATGGGTGGTATGTTGATGCTGAAGGGGTTTTCTCATCTGTTCACGTATTCCAGATGTATCCAACAGAGCTGCCACAAATGTTCTACCATAGCATTTATTAATATAAAAGCATATGTATATTTGGAGCAGTTTGAAGGCTTATTATGAAACACAGCAAATTTCTTTATAGACATGAGTGCTCTGTTTAAAATATCTTGCCTGGCATTGTGAAGCTGTTTTCTCTTAACAATAAAGACAGGCTTTCTTAGTCAAACAGATTTCTAGTAGAAAGGACAGTGTGTACTGTTCGCGGTTTGCATTTACAAGCTGATGTCAGATTTATAGATAGTGAATATTTTGAATTATACTACTTTCAATTGCATTTAAGCCTTTCTGAAGTCTAGAATCATCTAGCAATGCCAGCTGTTGCTCAGAAAGTAATAGAAAAAACAATGCTTCAGGCAAATGCGAATGTACTTTTTCTTTCTCATCTCCATTCTCTTTGTATCCTTCCTGTTTATCCACTACTTAAATGTCTTGAAACTAGATCTATAGCTACATCAAGGTCGTTAAGTGAGTATCAAAAAGAAATAACAGGAGAATGGGAAAATGGCAGAAACAGACTAAAATGAGATGGTGTAGGCTGAGGAAACCTTTGTATTTCACCCCATTTTCCCGTGTAAAGTGTATGCCAAGCATCTAGAATCTAAATCTAATCTAATATAATATATGAATCTAAATATTATAAATAAATCTAGTAACAAGAACCTAAGTAGCATTTTCTCAAAAGTTGAAGAGCTGAAGTCTGAAACAGGTGATTGTGTTTTATTTTTGTGCAGACATATTGTTTCAATATTTTGCACTCAGAGTTATAAGAAGGAAAAAAAATCCCTCATTCTGTCACTACGTAAAATTAGTTTACTAAAAATTAAAAACTGCAGAGGAAGTCTGCATTGTAATGCTATCATTGCTGCAGCATGACACAGAGCCAAGTACATTTATTTATTTTTCTCATTGTATTTGAAATGTCTGCAGATGACGTAGCCCAGTGAAAGCAACAGTTTCTGGCAATACCAGCTGGCAATGGTATACTGTAATGCAGTATTGTAGTAGTCAGTCAGCCAAATACAAGATGAAACAAAATGTACCACAAGGGTAAATAAGACTGAAATAAAGTACATTTCTTTTCAGCATGACCACTAAGATAGGTAGGATGCAAAAAATATCTATCCATTTGTAGATATTTATAGATGCATCTGTAGATAAAAAGTAAAACTCAAAGTGTAGAATATATTTTGAACAGCTCGAGATGATCACTAAAGGAAAGGTGAGAGCAGGTACAGAGGAACATGAAAACAGAGGTAAAGCAGTATCAGCAGGGTGAAACCAGCTGAGGCAGCAGGAACAGATTTTGGCTTTAATTGAGCCACATGTTCGGAGCTCAGCAGCCGTCTGAGAGCTTTCTTTGTGCTTGGGAGCAAGGCCTAGTCTGTTGAACAAGCTCGAGACGTAATCAGCAAGGGGGTCTGTGGTTTTGAAAGGCACTGGAAGCATCCACTGGATAAGTTCCCACAAGGCTGTAAATCTCTGTCAGCTAAAGGCTTCTCTTAATGTTAAAAGAGAACCAGGCAGCAGAGGAGTAGACGCAGGTGAGAGCATATGGGTAGGAACAGAGAAGATAGTGGTACTGCAAAGGGAGCATGGTTAGGGGTAGGACCAGCTATTGTATTTCACTGCTGTCTAACAGTTCTACTATGACATTTTCCCATTTTGTGCAATGTTTTGAGTTGTGAGTCTGTAGTTATGCTGTCTTATACTTTGATGTTTGGTTTGTGAATTTTTTATTTTCATTTTTCATATCCATTCACAGTTATATACTGTGCACTCCACTTGCATGGTGGACTTTTATTTTACATCAGTGATATGCTGCGTCAAATTGCTATTCTAATTACTTTCTTCTTCCATTCCCCTTTTGACTGGTAGCAACTCCATTTTTCCATTTCTTCATTTCTTTTTCAGATATACCTCTCATTTTCTCCTCCTTTAGACATCTCTTAACAATGTCTAGAAATCCCTTGTCCACCCCCCCACCTTTCTGGCTCTTGCCCCTTGCTTTCAGTTTCAGGCTTTTAGTCTTATTGCCCATGCGACTTTTTCCTCACAACCTTCCTTCCCATTCCAGATGCTCCACAAGAAATATTCCCAAGATATTTGTCTCTGTTTAAATATTTAAATATATCATTGTCCAGATTTCCAAAGCCTCTGTCTAGATATTTTGTGCGCAGGTACACTCTCAGAACATGCTTCATTCCTGCCTTTTCTGTTATATCCAGTACCTTAAATCTGTTTTCCTTCCCTCCTTGTATATTGTTTTTGATCTGAGATACCATATGTGCAGTGCTCATAATATCTCCCATCCCATGCATTTTCTGCTTCTGTAATGTTATTCTGAGGACTTTTCACCATGTAGCTTCCCCGTCTGCCACCTTACTTCCTTCTCCCATTCCTTACTTATCTTTTTCTTTGTGGCTTCCTCCATTTTCCTTTTCAGGTCTTCGTAAATCATTCTGCTTTTATCTTTCCCCCATTTTTTTCATTTCCCTCATGGGGTTGTCCTTTCTTTTCCTGGAGTTCTACTTCCTCCCTCTTCTTCATCTGTTTTTCTCTTTCTGGTATATGTTCACAATTCATTTGTATTAATCCACATTCCTATACTAATTCCTGTAGGGTTTGAATACTGTCTGTCCTCCTGTCACTTCCTTCATTAACTCTCCTTCTCCTTTTACCCCCCTTTTCATTACATTTTGATACCCGTTTCATCCCTCAAGAAAGTGCCGCATCCACCTTCTTCCTGTATATCTCTTTTTCCTTGTCCCCATGTCATGTTGCAACATTTCTTTAGTGCCTCCTCCTTCATTTTTTATATTTTGCCCACCATCCTGATTGCCCCCTCTCATCTTGCCTTTTGATGTCCCTTGTAGTCTCTCTCCACCTAAGTAGGTTATATGATAAGATGTGTATGGGTATATGTGGTAGCCCCAGATCCCTTTTTCTCCTACTCAGTCTTAGCTTGTTTTTTTAAGACCTTTTCCCTTTTTCTAGCTACCCTTACAAGCCCTCCTACACTTTTAGTAGTTTGGTCCACTTTCTAGTTTCTCAGTTCATCTACTATAATTTGGAAAATCATTCCAATCACATTGATTTTGCCTAATTGTGTGTATGTTTCATGTCTTCACCTCTCCAGTGTCCCCTGTATTCTCTCCTTGCATTCTCCAAATTCTTTCGTATTTAATCATGTAATGTGTGTTCTACATATACTCCCAGATATTTGGGGTATTCCCCCTCCTGAATGTGTCTCAGTCCTCCCTTACTTTTTCCTTCTCCTATTTGGTTGTGTCTAAGTCCTGATGCTCTTTCAAACCTTGCAGAAATTGGCACTATTTCCTCTACTGCCATCTTAACATTACCTGACATGACATGCAGTCATCTGCATATGTTAAGAAACTTGAATGTACTCCTGTTCTCCCCTTCAGTTGTACTTACTTTTTCCTCACTTCAATTCCAGCACTTCTATGACTAGCATGAAGAACCCTGGGGAGAAAGAGCACCTCTATCTAGCCCCCCCCCCCCATCCCTTCTTTAGTACCTTGGAAACTCTTCCTTTTACAATTGCCTCTATTTTGGCTTGCTGTAAATTTGCCTTTATCAGTCCTATAAAGTTTACCCATTTGTCTTTTTTCTCTTATCTTCTAGAGGAATTCTAATCTGACTTTAACAAAGGTCTTTTGTAGGTCAAAAAAGAGCATCCATGACTGTATTATCCCCTTTTCTCTAACATTAAACTCTGTTAGGGCCCACCAAGTCATTTCTAAACTTCTTCATTTCACAAATCCGTTCTGCCTCTCCTGTATTATTCTCAGCAAAACCTCCTTTAGTCTCCTTGCTAGAGGACTTTTATCATCATCATCATCATCTTGATGTTTGTGTTTATTATGGATGTTAGTCCGTCATCTCCTGCTTCCATCCTGTCTTCCCCCTCTTTTGAGATCACTGCCACCATGGTTATTTTTATTTTGTCTGTTATTTCCAATACTCCACTTATCCTTTTCCACTCCTCCTTCATAACTGTACATATTGCCACTTCATCTCACTTGTAGAACTCTACCGGGTGTCCGTCAAGGCCCCTTAGCTTTCTGTCTTTTATTACCATCACTGTTTATTTGATCTACTGCATAATGATGTTTGCATTCATCTATCTTTCTGTATAGTTCAGTTTTTATTACTTCTTCCTCTGCCCTTAGTGCTGCTCTGTTTATATCATGTTCCACATCCCCCTCCTCATCTTGCTTCTTATACTGACTGTCCCATGATTTTTCCCTACCTGCTGCTTTGATTCCATCCCACCAGTATTTTCCCAATTCCATCTTCTCTATAATGTTCTCCTCCACTGTCTTCAGTTTTTGTAATTGTTGTTTCTTTTCCTGATTTTTCCACTTGTAGATCACCCATCTCCACCCCGACCCCTCTCCTTGTCCCCCCTCTGACCTTATTGTCATTGCTACTTCTGCACAGTCCAATATGTGGCCTTCCTGTATGTATATCTCCCCTACCATTTTTATAGTGTCCTCTTGTTCAGTCTACTTTCTTGACTCAAACAGTTTTCGGTAAATGTGTGCTTCCTCTTTTCAGGATATCATCTCCCACACATCCATCCACTCTCCTTCTTTCATGATCCTTTCTAAGTCTTGTTTAATCTTTGTATTGTACTCATTTTGCCAAACAGCCTGTATTTTTAGTGTGTAATTTTGGTTTGTGATATTTTGAAGCCTGTCGGTAAAGGCAAAGGAGTAGAGGAGCTGTGGGAAGATAAAAAAGGGTGACTTGATGAGGTATGGAAAGGGGCTTAAGAAAGGCAGCCAAATTAAAAAGGAAAGCTGTCCATTCTCAAGAAAGGTAAAGAGAGCATTAAGAGAAAAGAAAAGGAGTTACAGGAAATGGAGAACCAAGATACAGGATCAGTGTCTAGGTTATGAAGGAGCTATCTGCAATGTGAATCAAACAGGCCAAAAGGAAGTAAGAAACAGATTGACAGCAGGCTTTAAGAGAGGGAAGAAGACATTTATGATGTAGGCGTATGAAAAGAATGCAAACCAGCAGAGAAGGAAACTGGGTCATATAGCATGAGAATGGCAAAAATAAAAGGAGGACTTGGAACGGGGGGGGGGGGGATTCAAAATGAATATTTTGTATTGATATTCACCAAAGAAGCATAATGGAGGATGCCAGTCTAGGAAGACAGGGCAGGGCTAGATTGGGGATGATGAAATGAGATAACATATAAAGAGATGGAAGAGGTACTTTAAAGATAAAAAATATAACGTACAGAAACGAGATGTGATCCCATCAAGGGTTTGAAAAAGGGCTACTAGTGTTACCTGATGCAGCTATTATCAAGCCCTGTATGGTGTAAGGTAAGTCTTGCATAACTAGAGGCAATTAGTAATTGTGCTAATTTACAGAGATAGAATAAAGAGCAGCCAAGGATGCTACATGCAATTGAGTATGAGCGGTGGGGAAAAAATGAGGCATTTTTGTGTAAAAAAGGCACTGATGTAGCGATTTTAGCATGAATTCACAGCAGGTAGATCCTGTCAGACAAATCTGATCTAGCACCTTGACTGCGTTACTGTAGTGCAGGTACCTTAGGTTCAGTGGTTTGATTGTTAACAACTGACTAGAATTCAAGAGGCTTGTCTGCTATGGCCCCATTTTGATATCTTCTGTTTCACACTGCAAGGTTGAGGTGGTAGGTGAAGGTAGCAAATTGTGGGGCTGGTGGACAGGTGGTTAGAAGACAGGGTACAGAGATTAATAGACAGGGAAAGCTCACCGTGGCTTAGAAGTAAAGATATGGTGTATCACAGGCATCAGTATTGTATGCAGCTCTGTTTAATGTGATAATTGCTGTCTGAATGTATGGCAAGGAAAAGTAGACCAGCCTCTTTGCAGATGATGCCATATTTCAGGTAAGTGCAGACTGGGCGAAAGCTCTAAAGAGACTGGAGCCACGGTCTAAAGGGTAATTACTTTATTCCCTCCTGGCTTGAATGCTTCATCCCTCAGGCTTATACTTGAAGAACAAACTCAGCCAGTCGAGATTTCGGAACTCCCACCCAACCAAAGTATTACAGCTGTTATACCTTTAACAACATTGACTTCATCTTCTGCATGTCTTCTGCTGTATGTACTCACAAACTTGACACCACCCAGACTGTTTCCTTTATGGCTTTTATTTGTGTTATATCTATAGTTTTCAGATTCTTTAAAACCTGCAGGCACTGATGTCACAAAATTGTATTTATTTATTTAAGATTTGTTGACTGGGAAAGTTTGACTAAGACAGAACTTATTTTCAGAGGAGGCCCAAGGAGAAATACTCCAAACTCAAAATGCTGTAACAATGACCATGTTGCTTTCTTGCATGAATGCATGTGCTGCCAGTCTTGTAGCATTAACCACAAATACTTAAAATGACTTTAGAAGGAAAAACTGTGATTTAAGTTTCATGACTCAAGTTGATATAAACTGGAACTAACTTGGCCATAGTGATATCAAGATGGTGCCAATAATATGTCTGTTTACTGGGTCCTAGGAGTCTTACAAAATAGTCACATATCTGCAGGCAGTATGTAAATGTGTATAAAGTGTGACAGTTTCACAGTGAACACAGAATAAAGTGCAGGCTAGACTATTTCACAATAAGCATTTAACGTAAGATTTAAATATCCTCAGCAGAGATCTAAATGTTTATTGCAAACTATAATATATCTTATTGCAAGTGCCTCTGAGCGACTGCATTCAGTTGTATTTTAAGATAATATGAATTATACTGACATGTATTTTCCTAAGTTATTACAGGATGTGTAAAGAGAATAGGGATTTCAGGAAAAATGCAAGTAAAATGCCTCAGCATGCCTGATTGCATCTTATTTGTGTCTACCATGTTAACAATTACCAGCAATGTTGACAGTTGATCCATAATGCCTGCAAAAGAAAAAAAGTCAAAAGAGCAGTTATTCTATGATGATTTTTTCACATAGACTAAAGCTAACACCTGCCTCACAGCAGTTGTATTATCTGCTACAAACGTGGAAAATAGCACAGAAATAAAGCACTCAGAGCTTGCATCATGAAGTCAAAAGTGTTATTTTAACTGCAGTATTTAGTGGATGACATGGTGTTATTCAACACATTTATTATATGGATAAGGTTGGGATCATACATTTTCTGTGGTCAAACAATTTTTGTCTGGAATATGTTACATAAACTGCTTTAATATACAGTTATTTCTGATATAGTAAGAATTAATTGTAAGCAAAATGCTACAATAGGAACTGCTGCGTTCACTTACCTTATGTTTTTCATAAAAAGAATTGTTATGCTAAATATTTTACTTTGCATTGTTGTACTAAAATTGAAATGTGATATTTCATATCCATGCCCATATTGGTTTAAAAAAAAACAGTAAATTAATTACAAAGTAATGCATTTGTTAGTCTGTATTGATTTCTTTCCTCAGCAGGGAATGATTTCTTGCTGAGTATTTCATCATAATATATTTCCGTTCTGTTTCATTTTCATTCCTGAACTGACTTGCTACACATGCTTGTCTGTAGTTTTAAGTCTTTAATGTATAGTACAGTTTATGTCGCTTGTGACTGATTGCAATTTTGTAGTTAAGTGGATAAAAACATTACTTTTTGGTCTAAAATGAGAGTGTTTACCAGTTTTGCAGTATGACTCATCTCTGTTCTTCTGTGAAGATCTGTCTAGTAATTAAATGTGTGGAAGACTTTCAGTTTAGATTTTCGTAGCACTTTACAGACCACCTCAGTAAGACCATTCTGAGGATGGTGGCCATACCTCTCAACCTCTTAGTGCAAGCCAAAAATAACAAGGGGACAAAGGCACAAAAATCAGGAAAATATTTTACATATTGCTCTTAGAAACTTAGAAAGTTTCCAGAATAACAGGTTTTGCATTAGCGCATTTTCAGAAGGATATAAAATCTGAAACTCAAATGTCTGCCATTATTTAGTGACTTCAGTCCTCAATATTTGACTGAAAAACCACACATTTTGTGAGGAACAGACTAAAAACCGTAAAGCAAAAATCTGGGCAGTCTGTGAAATTCTGGATATTTGTGAAGTTAATAAGGTGACACAACAGTGAAAACTACACAACCTGTGTTGTCTAACCCATGTCATGCAGACTTAGAATATTCCTATCCAAAACAGCATGAGCCTTGAATAGAAACAAATTATTGGACCTTTTGTTTTCTATTGCAGAGAAAGTAATAGAAATGAAAAAACTGAAATGTACTGGAAGGTTTCTGGGCATTAAACAACCTATAGATGATATTATATGTCAACAAAATAATTCTGGGATAAGGTTTAAGTATATTTGGGGAGGAGTTTCCTTTTAAAATATTTTTGTGATACGTAAAAAGTCAGTAATTTTAGACGTGTATACCAGTTAAAATCTTCACATTAAAATGCGGTATTTGAAGAATCATTTAAAAAATATTACAACTGATAGCATTATGGTGCCAGTAAATAGCTGAATTATTATTTGTTTTACAAACTTTTAATTTTATATTTTCTATGTTAACCTGTATTTTTAGAGAATAAATCAGCTTAACTGTGCCTGTTATTCAAGAGTCAAAATGTGTAAGATGGAAACATCAAAATGGTTATAAAATATTGAGAATTATCAGAGTTGTACACTGCTTTAAATCTAGCAAATGTGACCTTATTTCTTTAGAAAGTTACTACATTTGCTTCAGAGCTGTTCCATCTTTAGGATCCATGCCAAATGCATTTTTACCTTAGAAAGAACGATTTCTCATGTTTAAAAATTATATCAAGAGACACTTACTAAAATGTTCTACACCAATGTTCTTGTGCCACTGTAATAAAAACAGAATGTTTAATGTTTACAGTTAAATTGTAATGTTGGGACACTGGATTATCAAGCACAGCTTAATAATTGGAACTGAAATATAAATATTTTCCTTGGTAGCCTGAAAAAAGTTCTGGCAAGTTGCCATTTGTCTTGGGAGGGGAAGATGGAACCCTCATATGCAATAGTAAGTAAGAGCAGGGAAATTCTGATTAATCCCAGGGAGATTTTTTTGGTGGTGGATGCAACATTTTGATGAACCCCTTAACTCACTGGACATGCTATCCTTTCAGAAGGCAGTACATATAATCATCAGTGGATTGATATTACATCAGTATAGCTGAAATCACTTCACTAAGTAATCAGAAGCATTTGAAATACTAAGCTTGCAGGTATGGGTTAAATTTAAATAGATAAGTTGTAGCCATTGGGTAGAGTTGGCATAGCTTGGCTAATACATCTCTTTAATATTTTGTTTATTACTGGGACAATTCCTCTGTGCTGGCAAACTTTGGCAGTGGTCTCCACCTTTGAGAAATGGGGCAAGAGGCTATGTTGCAACTGTATGACATCACACTCCTCAGGCTTCCTGGAAAAAATGTGTTTGAGACCAGACATGTCATGTAGTTAAAACGTTTGAGATGGCATGGAAGCCCAGCCAGGAGTAGGAAGGAGTAGACAGAGGAAGGATGCAGGGAGCTGCCATGAAAAAATGTTGAACATTTAATGTGAAATTGTGCATTATAACAAATTTTAGCATGCTAAAAATTACTTAGTCAGTAGGCATATTTCATAATATATTGAGATAATGGTCATCTTAACTAACACCACATACTTAAGTTAAATGTACAGTTGCAGTGCATTTTTGAAGAGTTAGTTTTAACATAAGACACAAATGCACTCATTGCTGTGGCAAAAACTTTTCAAAAAATATAATCTGCTCTATTCCTAAATCAGTATTCTTCCCTATGCCATAGGCTTCAGAGAGAAGTGAACAGCTTGAAGTCAGAGGGGCCATAACTTCCCTTTAATGTAGTGTACCAAGTTAGACAGACACTGGCATATATGTGTGCGTGCGCATGCAGACACACACACACACTCATGCTTATACAAGTAGCAAGGCACACGTGAACACATGCAGAATTGGATTAATACAAAACAAGCATTGTACACATTTTGGAAACTACTTTGAGTATCATGTTAAAAAGTGTATGCTAATATGTGAAGAAAGAAGAAAACAGGCAAAAACTTCTGATTTGAGAAACAAAAGAAAAAAAATGAAATTTCTGCAGACTAATAATATTAATGGACTTTAATAAATTCACATACTGTCTCTGAGTCCTTGCATGCAGCAACAAAATCTGCACAGTGGGCTGCCATTAGAGTGAGGAGAAGAAAACTGAGTTATTATGATTTGTTTAACTATTAGTTCTAGGGTCATAAGTAAGGACTAGGTAATCACGCTACAGACCATTACAAGCCCAGCCAAAAACTCTGTTCAGAAATTCCCTCCTGATAAGGTAGACCGAGGGAGAATTTGAGGATGTCCATCCAATTGTCTTGGTTTACCTTGAAGATAGCAGGGATTCTACTTTGAATGACTTGTAATGGAGGATTGTTCCAGAGCAATGCTGGTGCAATAAATAAGCTCATACTGGCTTTTGCTGATATCGTAATATTGCAGTATACCACAATAGTAAAGGAGCCTGAGTTGCCACACCCAATTATGTAATCTTCTTTTCTGTGAAAGTAGGACGCCTGTTATTATTTATGACATCTGTCAAAAACAATCTGCCCTTTTCTTTGGGAGAGGATGGGGCCTATCAGTTATGTATGCAAAATTCACAATTTCTTTTGAGTTATGAAATACTTACTCGATTACACATTAAAAAGAATAAAATGTTCACATAACATTCTGCAGGGATAATGCCATTGTTTCAATAGCGTGGTAATTATTGAAGGACTACAAAATACCATAGTAGTTCATGAGGCCAATCCTTGTGAATGCAACAGATCTCACTAAACTATTAAGAACCAGTTAAGTTTTTACCATGTCTTCACAACCATTACCATTGCAGTGAAACTGCCACCCCTTAGAAAAATAGGTATTATGCACTCATTTTAAATGCCATAATTTTGAACATCTGCTGAGTGTGAACCTAAATAAATGGCTAATTTGGGATATTTCCCTCTTCATAAGATGCAGTAATTTTTGAGTTGTTGAATGGTAACTTGTCAGAATCAGAAAACTACAGATGATTGAAAATCAGCTGACCAAATGTGCTGGCAGTTGTTTTGTGCAAGATCAAGGTAGAGTGGGAATTGGGGAATTTGCCATTTCATTCCCCACTGTGATGTGATTACTGATTTGATATATATAGCAGGGGATACAGTGAGCAGAGGGGGGCTTGCCCCCCTGCAAAAAAGAAGATTATGTTTTTTCTTTTTTCTATCGACTGCTGATTGATAAGTTTGCACTCAGTCAGTTGATGTTCGATGGGTTGAAGTTTGATGAATTATAATATATGTATACATATATATATATATATATATATATATATATATATATATATATATCTATGAGATTGGTACTGATCCCCGGAGGAACTTTTCACAGAAGCACAAACAGCTGGGCATACTTCCAAAAAGTGCTTTTTACCGAAAAAGCACTTTCGCGGAAGTATGCCTGAGCTAGAAGGAGTTCATAGGTTCATAGGTTGGTACTAGGCTATCAGCCCTAGGGCCTATACAAGCCTAGCCATAACAATTCCCTGGCTATTTCTTCCCACATTATTTACTTTCCTGGACCCCTGTCTAGCAGGGCGACTGACGTGATCCCTGGGGTGAATTTCCTTTCTCCCATCCAATCATCAAGGTTCCTCTTGAAGAGGTCCAAAGAGGCACTCTGCTTGACATGTATGGGCAATCTATTCCAGAGTCTGGGGAGTCTCTGGGTCAGGAACCTATCCCTCCAGCATGTTTTGTTTATTGTGGTGACAAGGTTTAGATCCCTGGAGCGTGTAGCTCTGAGGGATTGGGATTTATTTAAGTGTAGCATGTCCAACAGCTCTGGGTTGACATGGCCTTGTATGTTAAGCAGAGATCGCCTCTGAGTAGATGATATGCGTCAGAGTATAGCTGGAGTTTTTTAAAGCGGTCAGTGTAGGGCATCTGCTTTAGGCCTGTGATTCTTTTAGTGAGGTATTTCTGAGGCCTTTCCAGTTGTTGCAGATGTCTTGAGAGGTACATACCAAATGGGGCGTTGTATTCTATAATGGGTCTAATGAGGGATGAGTACAGTGGGACAATGACCTCCTTTTTTCTGGATGAAAAGCCCTTCGTGATGAGGTGTGCCACATAGAAGGATTTCCTGACTGTTGTGGTGATGTGGTTATCGAAGGTGAGACCACTGTCCACCTGTGTCCCTAAGTCTCTTATCACACTTTCTGTGTTTAGTGTACTGCCACCTATATGGTAATTCATGGATACATGTTTTTTCCCAAAGGGATAATAATACATTTCTTGGCATTGAGCTTGAGCCCATGGCTCTGGCACCAAGCATCTGTTTCTGTAAGGCCCTTTTGTAGAGTATCCACATCATTTGGGGATTCAATAATGGCTCCCAGTTTGCAGTCATCTGCAAACTTTGTTAGCCAGAGTCCCTTAGTGTTGACCTGTACTTCAGAGAAGTAGATGCCAAACAAGAGCGGCCCCAGGACTGAACCCTGAGGTACTCCACTTGCCACTTGTCTGGAGCTGGATTTGGAGTCGGCTACTTTTACAGTGTGGGTTCTATCAGTAAGCCATTTAGCAACCCATTGGGTGACATAGGGATTAATGCCCACCTTAGTAAGTTTATCTATGATTCCAGAGTGGGGGATGGTGTCAAAGGCCTTGGCAAGGTCTAGATAGGCTGTGTGGACCACCTTATCCTTGTCCATGGCTCTGGAGACTGATTCAAAGAAGTCAATCAGGTTCAGGAGACAAGATCGGCCCTTCACAAACCCAAACTGGGTGGGGTCCAGTGTTTGAAGGTTGCCACTGTCTTTGTTTATAAGTTCCATGATAATACGCTCCATGGCCTTGCAGATAAGGCTTGTCAGACTGATGGGACGGTAGTTTCTGGGATTCAAGGTGGATCCCCCCTTGTGGATTGGGATAACTGTAGCTCTGCGCCACTCAGTGGGCACGAAACCTGAGGTGAGGCTATGATTAAACATGACACTTAGGTGAGGTGCCAGTTCATATTGTAGTTCATGTAGTACACAGCCCGGGATGTTATCTGGTCCCATGGATGCTGTATTCTTGGCTTTTTAGAGTGCGTTTTGTACCTGTGTGGCCATTATTACTGGAATTTGGCAATCTTCCGGTATTGAGATGGGCCATTTAGCGGGTGAGAGGGGGGTGAAGTTGGCACTGAATCGATCTGCCAGGATATTGGCAATATCCCTCGGATCAGTATATTTAATGCCATTCTGTTTTAGCTCAGAGCAGATCTGAGCATTGCCATTTAGATTCTTGACATAGTTATAGAATGCTTTGTGGTTGTCTTTGGAATCTTTGGCAATTTTATTTTCGTAACTAGCTTTGGAGGATTTTATGAGGCATCTCAGTTTCTTACTGAGGCTAGTAAGGGAGTTTTGCATCCTGGGATTTTCCTCTTTTCTGCAAAAGTTTCTTCCTTTTGTTATAAAGTTTGTTTATGGCAGGGGACCACCAGATTGGCTTCCTTTTTGGATGAGAGCATTTTGGTTCTATTTGGGATGGCAAGATTCATGCATGAGTGGATGTGCTCGTACAGTGCCTTAGTGTAGGATTCAGCAGTTGAACTTTCAGTTCCGTCTGCATGGGTGTCATGAAGTTTGTCACTTCTGACTTGAGTAGCATGAAGTTGGCTTTGGAGAAGTTTTTATGGTGGTTTCTTTACTGGGGGTGGGGTGGGATGTGGATGTTAAGGGTGATTAGCTTATGGTCAGACCTGACTAACGAGGGGTGACCATAGGTATGGAGCATTGATTTCCCATGTTGGTAATGACCAGGTCTAGGATATTGGAGCCCCTGGTGGGACTATGGATTAGTTGATCCAGGGCGTTGGAATTTATGAATTCCAAGAACCGTTCATAAGGTGTTGGGACATGAGTAGTTTTCCCAGTTAATGGCAGGGTAGTTAAAATCACCCAGTATTAGGGTGTTTGGTTCTATCTTAATATTTTCCAGTATGTTTAGAAAGGTGTAGTGAGAATCTTGTGGTATGGTGGGGGATCTGTAGCAAGCTACAATTTGGATTGCAGTTTTACCTAGTGTTAGTTGCACTTGGAGAATTTCAGACACATTGTGTTGGCCAACTAGCCTGGTGGTGTGAATATCCTTGGTGAATATTGACACTCCTCCACCTTTAGTGTTTCAGTCCTGGTTTGGTGGCCGGAAAGTGTGGTAAGAGTTGTAGCCTGGTATTGCAGGGGTGCTCTCTGGAGCCTTGAACCAGGTCTCAGTTACTGCACAGATATCGATGTTCTCCATTTTTAGGAGTGCCTAGAGATCTTGTGGGGGAATGACGGTTGCAGAGATCATACTACAGTGTGGATAAGGGAATATTTCCTTTTCCTCACTGTAGTGTGATCTCGGAGTGAGAATATTACAGTAGGGGGTGTGGGGGGCACAGCACCCCACGTAAAGTGCGGGGCTTGCCCTGCATAAAAGTAGATTTATTGTTTTGTTTTTTTTAATGCACTTTAGCGAAAGTGCTTTTTCGGTGAAACCGCTTTCGTTAAAGTGTGTTCAGTGACTTTTGTTCAATAGTTCTAGATCCATATATATATATATATATATATATATATATATATATATATATATATATATATATATATATGTATGTATGTATATATATGTATATATATATATATATATATATATATATATATATATATATATATATATATGTATAGTAAACTCTCAGTTAATCAGAACTCAAGCAACCAGCACTCTCAAGGAACTGGCGCAAAAAAAATCAAAGAAATACAGTACACTTTTCATGGGTTTCATTTTGTCCCCCTGCAGAAACCTGCCTTAAATTTTTAGTTTTACTGTTTTAAAAAGGAAGATTGGAATAAATTCCCTCTCTCCTAACCTGAGAACAAGTCAAACCAAACAAATAGTATTGAGTACATTATTAGTCAGGCCTATTTTTAATAGTAACTCTCAAGCAACCAGAAACTACAGTTATCCAGCATCTACCAATCCCCATGGGTGCTGGTTAACTGAGAGTTTACTGTATACACATGCACACACATATATAACATACATATATAACACCTACACATATATATTCTTTCTTTCAAGTGTTTGAACTGTCAGTTGTATGAACAGTGTAAAGTCCAACAAAACAGTTAGGAAATGTAGTTTTCTTATTTTTTCCGGTATTTGCATTTGCAAAGATCACAGTACGGTAGGGATTAGAAACTTGCCCTTTCACCACACTGGTGTGATCTCGGAGTTGCAGGGTGTGGGGGGTGGGTGCAGGGAAGCTTGGCCCCTTGCAAGGAAAATTATTTAACTGTTTAGTTTTTTTTTGATGGGGTTAGTTTCTGTGCATTTTTCAATGAGTTTGAGGTACGGCATTTGATAATTTTACCACATACCATATATTGTTATATCTATATCTATCTAGAGCTATATCTCTCTATCTAGCTACCCCTCCACAGCCCCCACATCTCCTACTAAATTATATATACTTACTCCAAGATTGTACAAACACAGGGTGAGGGCAAATTTCCCAATGCCTGAATATGTTCAGTAAGACACACCTGTTGATCAAGTGCCTAGTCAACAGATTTGTGACACTGTACAAATTTTTTAAATTTATATTTTCCTCAGCACATGAGCATTTGTGTGTCAATCTTCATGTATCAATATTTTGAGGCTGACATTTGGAACATTGATGTTTGGGTGCTTTTGATAAAAGTGAGTGCACACACACACACACACACACACACACACACACACACACACACACGAGTACAATGAAAACACATTATGTCGAATATCGACACGTAGAGCGAACAGGCAAAACAGCGAAGAGGCTGTTCAGCGAATTCTTTCCCTGGGAAAGAAGTCGCTTGACTGCTTCGTTGTTTTGCCATGTTCTGAAGTGTAGTGTAGTCCCTTGTTGTCCGGTATAGCTCCCAAGCGTGATTGTGCAGTGGTTACTGACCTTAGGGTTAGGGTGCGGGTTAAGGTAAGTGCATATGTATGGAAATGTTTACTGTTTTATATTTTGTGTTAGATGTATGGTTGAGTTACATGTGTATGTGTTTTCAGTTGTTTACTTTTGTTTTGGGGGGGTAGAATTAGGGTTAAGGTAAGTGTGTATGTGTTTGGAGCTGTTTATGTAAATGTGCGAGAGTTACTGACCTTAGGGTTAGGGTGCGATTTAAGGTAAGTGCATATGGTTTAAAATGTTTACTGTTTTTTTTTTTTCGTTTAATGTATGGTTGGGTTATGTGCATATGTGTATTTAGTTGTTTACTGGTTTTTTGGGGGGTATAATTAGGATTGGGTATGTGTGTATGTGTTTGGAAGTGTGTAATGTTTTTTTTGTTTTTTTTTTGTGGGGGTTGGAACAGCGATTTCTTTCCCTAGGAAAGAAATCGCTGTTCTGTGAATTTGATATTTTCCGCTTTTGCTGAAAATGTGTCAATGTAACATCGTTCGCTGTTTTAAGCATTCAATGTTGCAATATAGACCATATATATATATATATATATATATATATATATATATATATATATATTTGTATACTTTAATTTATACATGCAGAAACAGTGACGCTGACCATCAAGTAACAAATCTAGAAATTAATATCTATTGTACATGCACCAAATGGAAAAAGGAAACCAAACACTTTAGTTTTCCAGTCAGTAAAAAATAAATAACATAACCTTTGGACATACTTGTTCTGAATGGTGATACTGCAAGGGAAAGGGTTTTTCAAGAGGTAAACCATAGGGTTGGATTTAGGGGCAGTGGCAAGGATAGGGTTTGCACACGATCTGGTTGGACAGTGGAACACCCCTTACCCCTTGCAAAAACAGTTTTTTTTTTTTTTTTTTTGTTTGTTTTATTGTATCAGGTGATCTGTGAGATGCAGGATCACTGGAAAGTACAGTTGTGTAAAATCTTACCATAATACCGTTATGGTAAGATTTTACACAACTGTACTATGTCCTTACATTCACTGCTGCAGTATTCTTAACATATGGTGGAGTGCTGAAAGGAGCAGAAGACTCCCATAAAAAGCCATTAAAAACAGCTCTAGCAAAACCAGTCCTAGCTCTATGGATACCATGTAAGTTGTAGTGCTTGGTAAAGGTATGCACAGAAGTCCAGGTAGCTGCTTCAAGAATAGAATCAGAGTCTAAGCCCTTGAAAAAAGCACCAGAAGAAGCCACAGCTATATTAGAATGAGCCTTAACTGAAGAAGGAAGGCTCCTGCCATAAAAAGTGTAACAGATAGAAATAGCTTTAGAAATCCATGAAGAAATAATTTGCTTGGCTACAGCAAGTCCCAAGGATGGACAGCGGAAGATTCCAGTCATGCCTTTTTCACGTTCTTCTTCTCTAATGGCTGACCCTCAGGGCAGGAGATTCCATCCATTGTATCTTCAGTGAGAAGCTTAAGACTCTGGTCCCAAAGATACAAAGAAAGGGAAGAAAGTCTCCTGTCAAGGGTTTTCAGGACAAATGCCTGGCAAAATGAACAAGATGTATGGTCATGAGAAGCTCCTAGGCAAAAAAGACACTTATCGTGGCAGTCGTTATGGGAAATCTGTCTGACATTAACCTCAAGGTGCACAAAAAATGCAAGAAAAACCAAAACCCCCCAACAGGGCACTTATGTGCAACTGCTAGAAGAACAAACAGGCATAGGTAGTCACAGGAGAATGAAAATGCATTTAACTGACAGAAAATGGATGCAGATAAACAGACTGTGAAAAGATACGTTCACTGGCGGCAAAGATGTTCTGAGTATGGTACGCCTGAACATCACCTTTATTCTGTATGCTATGCAAGGAGCATTTGGGTGACATTTGGCATACTTTAAAGCAACAGTAGTCTTTGGAACACTGGCTGGACGTCGGGCATTGACGGCAGGGATTCCCATATGTTAAGAATACTGGGAGCAGTGAATGTAAGGACATCTAGAGGTTTTGGTATATGGTTAGTTACTGAACTAGTAGAGATTTTGGTGTGAGCAATTAATCCCTTATGATATGATAACCAGAGATTTTGCTGTATGTGCCATCATTTGATTGCTGGAGTACAATGAGTGGGGACACAAATGTGGGAAAAAACAAAAGATGTTCTGTAGGTGTTATATTTTTCTTTTGTTTTCTGTGGTCATGTGGAATGTGTCTCAGTATCTCAGAAGTAGGCAATATTCGTTTTTCTTTTTCTTTTCCTTTGCTTTTTGAGCAAAATATATTAGGGGAGTATAATTTTTTTAAGTTGCATGCAGTTGTTTAAGAGGAATGTTTAAAAAAACTGAAGCAGTTTGTTTACAATTGTATTTGTCATTCCAGTCATATATTACATAGAGGATTATGACTGCATCACTGATCACAACCTGTTTATTATGTGTTCAAGACATGGATGACAAGAAATTTACCTCAAGAGTGATCCATGAAAAGCATTATATAGACAAAGAAACTTTGGTTTGCCTGGAAAATTAAGTGACATAGGAAGTGCACAAATATAAATAACAAAACCCAGGGATTTTTGAAAGGTACAAAGAAGAAACATGGACATGAGAAAGAAAAAGAGATATGATATTGTGCAATATTTATGCAAAGGAGAAAGCTAAACTAATCAGTAGAAAAAGCAGCTCCAAAGATATTTGAAGAGAAATTCAGGCAAAGGCACCTAAATATGAAAAATTTCACAATATAAAAAATATGAAAACAAAGTGGAGATGTAGAACACAGGATTAGTAAGACAGAAGTAAAAAAAATAGAAACTGAAGTTATGGATAACTGCAAAGTGAAGGACTTAGTACAGAAAATCCAATGCAGGTAATTTCACAGCATGATAGAACAATGAGTCTCCAAATTAAGGAGAAGTAGGTGGAATAGGAGGCATCTGAAGAAGAAACATGGGCATGGGAGAGAAAAAGAGATTTGATATGTTGCCATATTTATGTGAAGGAAAAAACAAAACGAATCAATAAGAAGTCACACCAAAGATATTTGAAGAGACATACAGGCAAAGGCACCCAGGTATGGAAAATGTCACAGTACAAAAAATAAGAAAACAAAGGAGGAAAGTAGAAAAGAGGATAAGTTAAAGAAACAGAATCTGAAGTTATGGATTACCTGTGAAGTGAAGGATTTACTATAGAAAATCCAGCACATGTAATGTCGTAGTATGATGCAACAATGAGTCCCCAAATTAAAGAGAAACAGGAGGCATCTGAAGCCTTGCCAGATGATGATTCTCAGGAAGCTGTTATAAAAGTGAGTTGAAGCAGCACAGCAGGGGAAGGAGCAGGAAACAGTGGCAACTCTGACACAGGCAATATTATGGAGTAGTAAGCCAATAAGTTTCCATATAAAGGAGAAGCAGATGATGCAGGATGCATTTGAAGAGGATATGTCACAGGAAGATGTTCTGGAACTTTCCGTAGAATATCCACAGGAAATGGAGAACAAAAAATATGCTCTCAGTCCAAAGAAAGTGATCTATAGGAAGAGCTGCTTGATTTAATAGGGATGGCTAGACATATTAAGATAATTGAAATAAATATATTACAGAAAGTAAATAAGATCCAGAATGTTAGAAATCAGATAAAACACATGAACACAGTAATCAAGACTATTAAGAGAAATTTGTGGGATATAACAGAAGTAAATAAGATATATTACTGTGCAGCTAAAATAATAACAAAGTCTTATTGAAAAAGCATAGAGGAATAACGGGAGGGAAGAAATAAAATGCCACAATGGAATCATTGACTAGAGTAAACAATAAAAGAATTAAGACAAGAAATATCACTGAATATAGAAGAATGAACAGATAAATAAAAATACACTTAGAAAGATAGGTGTGGTAAAATCAGAGCTCTATATAAAAACAAACCAGGATATATCATACAATATTGCAAACTATTAAAGATGTCACTATAAGCAGAAAAATTTAGAAGATATGCAGACAAATGCAAATAAATAAGCAATTCATTGATGACCAAAAAATTTATGGAAAACTGGGAAATAAAGCAAAAGGAATGCAAACACCACCTAAAAGAAGAAGAAGGAAAAATAAGACACATTTTGAAGAAATATTTGTTAAGACCATGTGGAACATAACAAAAATGCTGAATTGAATGGAAAATTAAAAGAAACAGTAAGGAGTTCTAGGGAGTGGGATAAAATTACAGTGGAGTGCTGAAGTGTATATGGTTAAGAAATAACAAGAATTATTTAGCGGGACTAACAAAGTTAAAGTATTGCAAAATAGGGGAATCTCACAGAACAAGAAGAGGAGCAACTGCAGAATACTAAACAGAAAATAAGGGATTAACTCAATAATATATATGTGTTTAGAAAGATTGTTGTTAAGCAACTGTTTTTTGATAATAACTCTAGAGCACAACAACTCAGACAACAGAAAGTAGAAAGGGCTGTCACCAAGCCTAGGGAGCCTATTACAAGGAAGATAACTAGGGATCCTGCAGAGGTATTAGAAATATTTTGGAAATTCTATGAAAGGCTGTATAAAGCAGATAAATATGGAAATCAAGAAAAGGTACAAATGGAAATGTTTGTGGAAGACTTAAATATGCCAAGGTTAGAGGTAGAGGAGGCTCAATTATTAACAGGATAAGAGGATATGAGATAAAAATGGTGCTGTATAACCAAGCTACAGGAAAGTCCCCAGGAATATATGACATTCCTGTGGAAGTTTGGAAGGTAGGAGGGAAAAACTAATAAAGATCTGGAAGGTTTTGTTTAACAGTATTTTAAGAGGAGGAGAAGTACCAGCATCCTGGAAGAAAGCAGTGGTAGCTGTAATACCCAAGGAGGGTAAAGATCCATCAGATCCAGTTTCATGCAGGTCCATTTCAATACTAAACCATAATTATAAAATGCTTATGTCTATAATGGCTAAAAGAATGGCAAAAGTAATGCCAGAATTGATAGATATGGGTCAGTGTGGTTTTGCGGAAGGGAGGCAAACATTTGACAACATTGACAAAACACTGAATTGATGATCCAGAGGGAAGCAGAATCTAAGAAAATGCCACTGTTGTTGATGTGTCTTGATGCAGAGAAAGCATTTGACAGAGTAATCTGGAACTTTATGAGCAGTGCAATAGAAGCATTTGCATTCCTTGAAAAACTACAAGGTTAATTGGGAGGATATATGAGGGATCTGAGGTGAAAATTCAAGTGTGTGGGATCCTCTCTGATAATTTCTGCTTGGGCAGGGGTGTCCTGTCTCGCCTTTGTTATTTGCATTATATTTAGAGCCATTGGCAAAGAAAATAAGGGACTCAGAAATTCAAGGATATAACTGGTATGGTAGTCAAGAAAAGCTGGCTTATTTGCAGATGGTATTATTTTATGCCTGACAAAACCAGACATAGACATTACAGTGCTGTGGAACATTTTGAGACAGTTTCAAATCTTTTCAGGATATAAAATGAATGAAGCTAAAACAAAGGCAATCGCTGTAAATTATGTACCCACACACAAATTGGTTCAGTTTATGCTGACATGATAAAATGAAGTATTTAGGAGTATGGATTAAAATGATTCTGGTGTGGCAGCTAAGGATATGTGGGAAGAGTAAATATAATAATTTATAAATAATTTACCCTGTAAATATTATATTTCTTCATACAAGTCAGAAACTGTCATTTCTGGTGCAAAAGTCGCACTTTGGCTGTTGTATTTTCTCTTTGAGCGATACATTGATCATCACCATAACAAAGCAAGGAACCAAGGCTATTTTTCCATCTATAATGCAACAAAATCACTGAGTTTCAAGCCACTCATTATACATTCTGTAGACCTAACACCACTCTTAAGTATTCAACTGCGGTACCACCTTTAACATTCTTATAAGAGAAGCGCAGTCCGGGTCTGAACTGTCTGCAAACAGCTACAGTTAACTTTGAACCTAACACCACTCTTAAGTATTCAACTGCGGTACCACCTTTAACATTCTTATAAGAGAAGCGCAGTCAGGTCTGAACTGTCTGCAAACAGCTACAGTTAACTTTGAACCTAACACCACTCTTAAGTATTCAACTGCGGTACCACCTTTAACATTCTTATAAGAGAAGCGCAGTCCGGGTCTGAACTGTCTGCAAACAGCTACAGTTAACTTTGAGTATGTGTCTACCTGTTTGAGCCAATCTTCATTTTCCCCTGGAGAGCACTGTGCTTTGGCTGTAAGCAGCCCCCCACCACCACCACCACACACATCTTCCACTTTCTCTTATTCCCTTCTGTTAGCAAATAGTATCCATAACTGATCAATACTGTGTGTTTGTTAATTTAAACTATGACCACAGTAGCCTACTGATACAAGGTTATCCTGTTTTTCCACCTGAGAAATTATGAAAAGACTTACAGTTTCAGACCAGTCCTTGGTCAATTGTGATTGTTTCTTAACACATACTTGTCTTGCTTTGTGATTGTTTCCAACCCCTCATACAAGACCCTAACAGGGTCTCTACCTGCTTCGCTCCCCACCCTGCCCCCTATTCCCTCCCGCCCCCAGTGGTCCCACCTTTATTGCACTCAAACCCCTCCCATCTTTCCAAAAGCCAACCACAGCGCTAACCCAACACTACCTCCTCCATATTCCCTCTACTTTCACACCTCCTCAACTGACATGTACAAGTATACCTTTCCTTTGCTCACTGCATGCACTCTCCTTGCATATCTTACATCCTACCAAAGCTCCATCATTCCCCCACTTAACCACTACCACTGTACTACTACTCACACCACCACCCATGTCTCACCCACACTCAGCTCCCCTCCCACCAGCTCAAGAACCATCCCTATGCTCCCCCACATATTCTACCAACTATATTACTCAAACGTAAAGCATCCCTACAACTTAACATAGTAACCCTCCCACCATACCTATTACCCACAGAGCACAATCATAAAGTTTCCGTTATAAACAAACACATTCAAAAACTGAGAAAACTAATAATCTCATGCATATCAAAACTAGCCCTAAGTGGAGACATCCACCCCAACCCTGGCCCTACCATCTCCAACCCCAGTCCTCATAATCAGACTAGAAACCACAACTTCTCCCATATTACAGCCAATAGAAAGCCAAGTGACTTCCTTCTACTAAGCCTAAATATTGGAAGTATATCCAACAAAGTCCATGAACTCCATGCCACCATTGACTTATACTCCCCAGATATTGTCATCCTGACAGAAACCTGGCTAAAACCTCACATTACCAGTGAGAAAATACTCCCTACAGGTTACGGCATACTAAGAGTAGACCGGCTAAACAAAAAAGGAGGTGGTGTAGCTATAATATTTAAACAGCATCTAAACATCCAGATCTTAAAATCATCAGCTCCACAAATAGGCAATGAAGAAATAATATATACCAACCTCAAAATTAACCAAAACAAAACCATCAACATAATTGGATGCTACTTCCCACCTGGCCAAAACATCCCTCCACTAGAAAACCTCCTCAGCTGGTCTACCCACCATGTCCCCCAAGAAACTATCATCTTAGGTGATTTCAATATTGACTGGCAATCCTGTTCTGGCAACAATCCAACCCATCATGTACACCTTCATGGCTTCACCCAACTAGTCCAGTCACTAACAAGGATAAATAAAAACTCCAGCAAGCACACTACCCTGGATTGAATACTAGTCAGTAAGAACCCCCAGTCATATATAACAGGCTGCTTATCAGATAGCCTCAGTGATCACTCACCAACATTCCTACTCAAAAAATACCTGCACCAAGCTAAACCTGTCATCTATCGTCAAATACGTAAAAAAATAAACTTTAACCCACTCACATTCATCACATCCCTCAAAGAATGTAACTGGCATGCTCTAAAGTACCTCAGTCTAGATGACGCAGTTGAATTTTTTAATACTACCTTCCTGAACATCCTTAATTACCATGCCCCCATAAGATTTTCCAGAACCAAAGCACAACCCTCCCCATGGCTACAGAAAACCACTAAGTCAGAAATGAAAAACAGGGATAAAGCCTGGGAGCACTGGCGCAAAACCAAAACCCCCGCAGCTAGACAAACATTCCTAGAACTACGCAATAGAGTCAAAAAGCTAATAAAACAGGACAAATTCCAATACTACCAGTCTGCCCTAGACTCCTCACAACACAGCCCCAAACAATTCTGGTCCTCCATAAACTCCATCCTCCACCCAGGTAAAGTCAGTACCCCCCCTCCTAAAATCCCTCACTCCTCAGAAAATATTGCTACCTCATTCAACACACACTTCACCCAAACCATACTATCACTAGCTAAACAACACAACCCCCCTCCAACACACACCTTCAACTAGTAATCTCCCCACTGCCTTCTCTTTTTCTCCTGTACCTACCTCCAACATAAAAAACTCTTAACTAAACTTAAACCCACCAAATTAGCAGCAGACAACCTCCCAAGTGAATACCTACAAATCGCAGCTGATGCTCTGGCCTACCCAGTATCCATCTTGATTAACCAATCTCTGTCAGAAAGTTACGTTCCCACATTGTGGAAAGTCTCACATATAATTCCCTCCACAAAGGCGGACCCTCTGCAGAACTAACCAATTACACCCCATAGCTATTCTCTCTCTCCACTCTCCAAAATACTAGAGAGATGCATACACTCTCAGGTCTCACACTACCTCCTTACTAACAACCTCCTTTCCAGTACTCAGCATGGTTTCCGACCAAACCATAGCACCACCACTGCCTTACTCTCCTTTACTAACACTATCCTTCAGCATAAAACAATGGCTATCTCTCCTCTGCTACTTTCCTAGACCTATCTAAAGCATTTGACATGGTCCCACACAAACAACTTATCTCTGTCCTCAATAACCTATCCTTCTCACAATCAGTCACCAACTGGTTTCAGAGTTACCTGTCTGACCGCCAGCAATCCGTTGTATGGCAGAATGACATATCTCCCCAACTACCTGTCTCCATAGGGGTTCCCCAAGGATCCATCCTTGGACCCCTACTTTTCTCTGTTTACACAAATAATCTAGCCTCTGCCACCAAACATGGCACACTCATCCAATACGCAGATGACTCAACCATCATCTGCTCAGCCCAGTCCCTACCCAAACTGCAAAAGTCACACAGGAAGCCTTTTCCTCTGTTGAAACATGGTTATCCGATGCCCAATTAATACTCAACCCAAACAAAACTAAACTACTCATCTTCCAACCCACCAAACATACTCAAAACAACTCTCACTTTAACATCACAGCAAAAGACAACACCACTATATACCCAACTGAACACACCAAATTGCTAGGAGTGGAAATAGACAATAAACTAAAATTTGACATTCACATATCCATGACCATAAAAAAGTCCACAAAAAACTAGGAGCATTATACAGAAATAAACAATTTCTCACCAAAGCAGCAAAGATTTCAATAGCAAATTCCCACCTTATCTCCACCCTACTTTATGCCTCTCCAGTATATACCAACCTAAGGCAATGTGATCTAAACAAGCTAGAGACCTGCTACAACAAAATCGCCAAATTTGCCACAGGGGCATCCTACCGTAGTCACCACTCATCTCACTTGCTGAACTGGGCTGGCTTGAACTCCCTCACCTCCTTCAGTGGTATCAACTCTCACTCGCCCACAAACTAGTAAACCATCCACTAAATGTCCCATCCCTCCAGAATCTACTCCAACCCTATCGCACCACCAGACCACTAAGATCCAGCAACAAAAATCACTTGCAGATCACTAAAGCCAATAACTCTGCTGGTGAAGCACTATTCTCTTGCGCCATAGCCAAATTATGGAACTCACTCCCACCCACAATTACCTCTGTACCATCATGCACCAACTTCAAAACTTTATTAAAAGCGCACCTAAAACATGCTGGCTATGCCCTTGCAACTCCCACTCTAATATCATCCACCCCATCCAACTACTACCTTTCTTTCACCTCCACTAACTACCTTGATGATAGCAAGCTCAGATGCTCATAAGCCTAGTACTTATTATACAGCAGGAACTTCTCATTATTACATTTGTTAATGCCTGTTATGTACTTCACAGATGAAGATTCTAGTTGTCTACTGATGTACTATGTTCTTCATCTGTAAATATGTTGTAAGTAATTTCTATGTTAAATTGTTAATCGCTATGTAATCCAATGTAACTACTGTCTGTTTATTTTACTGTGGAGCATTTCTCCCCGGGCCTCCGCTGAAAATGGACCCACTTCCAGTCGGACACTCCCGGTCAACAAATTTAAATAAATTAAATAAATAAATAAAATAATAAATAAATAAGAGACTAAACAAATTCACTAAGAAAATGGAAGCTCTGTTATATGGATATTGGTAGTAACATACTAGCAGTTAAAAAGTTTTTAGTCCCTTTAGTCCTATACACAGGTCAAGCATACTTTTATCAACCAGAGGAGAAGTTGTGGATAGCAATTTATAAAGAGCTGAAGAAATTTATCTAGGAGGGGAGGCAGCAAGAGTCAAACAGGATAGGCTTATTTTTCCAATAGAACAAGTTGGACTGGGATTGTCTGAATTGAAGGGGCATTTCAGAGCAACACAGTTAAGGTTCCTATACATAACACAAGCAGAAACTGTAATTCAAAGTAGAAAGAGATGATGGTGAAACGGGGGGAAACTCAAGAAACAAGGAGAGACTGGAATTTTGGGTGCAGACATTTTTAAGGAGAATAACAATAATCATACAGAATATCATATTAATAAAGAAGCAGAAAGTATTGTAAGAACTAAGCCAACATGGGAATGGAGAAAGGAGATTCTGCAGATAGGGATGACTGCAAGTAGGGATACAGACAATAGGCAAGAGGGGCTGGATTTTATTGGAGAAAACTGGCAAAGGGAGCAAAATACTAGAGAAGGAAAAGTAATAGAATGGGAGGATGCGAAGAACTTATTTGGACTGCAGGTTAGAGATTGCCTTCCCTATCAAGGATTGATATCAAGAGTATAGAACCACAAAGCCTTCTTCAGTTATGTCAGGAACCTCCATGGCAAAGCCCAGGTTTGTTCAGAATTAGTACTTAACAGTACCACTTACACTGATCCTGTTGACTTAGCCAACCTGCTAGTAGATAGGTTCAGGGCAAACTTCACCCCCATCCCGCCAAAGGCCCATTCAACATCCCCGATACTTCTCCTGTACCTCACATCTCCATATAATCAAGTGTTAAAGGCCCTATCCAAGGTAAAGAACACAGCTTCCATGGGAGCTGATGGCATCCCAGGCTGTATTCTGCACCATCTCCAGCAAGAACTAGCTTTGCCATTGACCACCCTATTCAACGACAGCTTAAGTACAGGCTTCATTCTAGCAGAGTGGAGATCTGTCATTGTCATCCCCTTGCACAAAGGTGGTGCCACTACTGACCCTGGAAGCTATTTCCCCATTAGCTTGACAAGTCTAATCTGTAAAGCCATGGAGCGTATTATTATGCATCTCATAAACAAGGACATAGGCAATCTCCAAGCACTTGACCTCACCCAGATCAGATTTGTCAAAGCCAGATCTTGCCTGTTGAACCTGGTTGACTTCTTTGAGACCATCACCAAGGCCCTGGATGAGGGAAAGCCAGTATATACATCTTACCTTGACTTGACTAAGGCCTTTGACACAATCCCCCCACTCTGGCATCATTGAAAAGCTAACACAACTTGGCATAAATCCCTATCTCATCAGGTGGGTGGCCAGCTGGCTCACCGATAGGACACACAAAGTCAAAATAGGTGCATCCACCTCCAACAGGAGACCTGTCACTAGTGCTGTTCCCCAGGGGTCTGTCCTGGGACCCCTACTATTTGGCATCTACTTCTCAGAGGTCCAGGCAAAGACAATAGGCCTGTGGCTGACCAAGTTTGTGGATGACTGTATATTGGGTGCTGTCATTGACTCCCCAAATGATGCTAACATACTGCAAGAGGATCTCACAGCAACAAATGACTGGTGCCAAAGTCATGGCCTTAAGTTAAATACAAAAAAAGTATTATCATACCATTCAAAAAAAAAACACAGCCCCTACTGATTACCACATCAATGGCAACCCCCTAAGCACACAACCTGTGGTCAGAAACCTGAGTACCCAGGTTGACAACAATCTCACATTCGACCATCATGTAGCAGCAGTGGTCAGAAAAACCTTTTACTTGTTTCATCTCATAAGTAAAGGGATTTCATTCAGAAAAAGGAGGTTATTACCTCTCTGCTCCTCTCTCATTAGGCCAACAATTGAGTATAATGCCCCATTTGGTATGTATATCTCCAAACACCTGCACCAACTGGAAAGGCCACAGAAATACCTCACAAAGAGAATCTATAGCCTCCAACACCGGTCCTCTGTGGACAGGCTCAAATCACTATCACTCTACTCAGTATTGTACAGATTGCTCATAGGTGATCTGTGTCTCGCTTACAAGGCAACATTGGACCCTGCCCTACTAGGGATGTTTCATATCTGTAAGTCTAACTCCTCGTGCATTACCAGCTTGAAAGGCCTAAATCTAGTATGCGACAGCAACAAAACCTGATGGAGTGAGAGGTTTGTCTCCCAGAGGTTGGCCCATCTCTGGAATAGACTTCCCATACATGTCAGAGTATCTCGCTGAACATCTTCAAGCACAGCCTTGATGAGTGGATGGCAAACCACAAATTTATCCCAGGGGTTCCACCTGTATCTGTCATTGACAGGGCTGATGGGTGCTGACTATGGTTTATTTTTTGTGGATAACTCTTCGCTAGGCATGTAAAGGCCCCAGGGCCATTAGCCTAGTAACCTATGATGCTATGATAGGCAAAGAGAAAGAAATAGAGGGGCCCTAAATGAAAGACCAGTACTGGTAGAGTTTTTAGTAGAATCTAGAACATAAGTTGCCATTAAGAAATAAATAATTAGTAGAGGATATAAAATATTGTATGATAACTATAAGAATAAATCAGAGGAGGTTAGAAAGGCTTGGGAAGAGAGACTGGATAAGCAATTCACAAAGAAACAATGGGAGATATAAGTATGTCTCCCAAATATGCAACAAAGTCTAGAAGATTTAGGATCTTTGCTTGGAATTGTTTGTATAGGTATTTTTATACCTATAGTAGACTCAAAAGAATCTTTCATCAGGTAGACAGCAAATGCTGGAGGTGTGGTGGGGAAGAAAGAGGTAACTTGTAACATATTTTATGGGAGTGTAATGAGTTGGCAAGACTTTAAAGATTAAAGATTCCTTGCAGACTGCTCTGTTGGAGATGCTGGGTGAGCAAATTGGTGTAACTAATGATTTTTTAAGCTATGATACAGAATTGGAATTGCCTAGACATTGTAAGGCCTTGCTGAGTCTAATTGTGGTGGCTGCCAAAAAAGCAATTACTAGAAAATGGAAATCAGTCTAAACCAACATTAGTAGAAGTAATGTTTGTTTTCCTATAGGGTTTCCATCGATACTCAAGTTTGGGTCTAATGTAACTAACAAACAATGACTTCATTATGTTTGACTTCCTAGACTTTATAAATCTTTTTATACAACCTATCGTTCTATAACTATCATTAGCCAATTTACCCATATACCCAGGTCCTTAAATGAGTCTACAGTTTCAATCACTGTGTGCTGTATTAAATATTCACCTTTCAGTTTATGTCTCCCAAATCTTATATGCTTAGTTTTTGATGTATTTATCAACATATTATTCTCCTGTGTCTAAATGGCCAATTTAATCAAATTATTTTGCAGACATGCCTTATCTGTAACACTTGTAATCAGTTTACCCAATTTCAGGTCTTAAGCATATAGACTGTAGGACACTTCTGATGAAAAAGTAAGGTCTGAAAGATACAATCTAAACAAGTAAGGGCCTAGTACAGAGCCCTGTGGGACACCCTGCCTGTAACCAAGGATTTCACCTGTCCAGTTGGTGTGTGATACTTGCCATGTCCTATTTGTAAGCCATGCAGCTATCCATCTTATCAACAGTACATCAATACCTAGTTGTACTAATTTATTGATCAGTGTTTTGTGCATGACCCTGTCAAATACTGAAGTTAAATCTATATAAATCACATCACAGCACAAGTTTTCATTCATAGCTGTTATTATATTGTTATAGAACATTATGTTACAGGTGGTAATAGATCTATTTTCAGCATATGCATTCTGATATATGGTTTCAAGTCCCAACCTATCCAGTTCTGACAATAACTGATCCAGTATTACCTTCTCCATTATTTTTCCACAACATGAAAGTAGACTTAAGAGTCTATATGATTCTGAGTTTGTGCTACTCCCCTTTCCCTTAAAGATAGGTTTAATAAGTGCATGTCTCCAATCTTGAGGAATCTCCCCATATTTATATGACCTAGTGAATAACAGATGTAGTGTTAAGTTCTTGCTTAAGTGTTCTCAGGTCATTGTTACTTATTCCATCTCCTCCCTGCACTTTGTTTGGATCCAGTTTGCACAGTTCTTTTTCAATATAATCTAATTTGATTCCAGTATCTGTGGTTACCTGGATGTCACTAGGACAACTTTCCACCCCTTTTGTGGAGCCAAACTGTTTTGCATAAGATTTTGTAAATATATCTATAATCTGTTGTGTCTGAGAATAAAATTTAGAATCTGCACACAGTTTATCAATTTGTGTATCTTTACTCCTGCCACATCTTATGTATCTATAAAAGGTTTCCTATTATGCTCAATATCTGTATATACATTTTCTTCAAATTTTTCTTGATCTTGTCTAACACTATGCTAACACTATGCTTAATCTGTTTGTCCAGCTCGTTTATTTCAGTTTTCAAAGTTGTAGTTCGACCTCCCTTCCATTTCTTATATTTTTTGTCTCTCACCTTAATCAGGTATTTTGTTCTTATGGAAATATACCCCCTTGATGTTGCGTGCCTAGATCCTGATGTTAAACATTTTTTTGACTTTTTGCCCTCAAACAATTTCTCTTTCAAAACATTCCACATTCCATCTGCAGTTTTTCCACAGAACACCTCACGCTAGTTAGTTTTATATAGTTACTGTTTTTCTTCCCTATAATCTGTAATTAACCTTCTGTGCATTGGTTTAGATTTCAGTTTGACAGAATTATCTAGCAACAGATTAACCTTTTTGACCCCATGATCACTGCACATCAATGGTGGTAAAACTTGACTTGAAGTTACAGTAATTTCTTTGGGAACACAAACAATATCTAGTATATTCCGTCCCCTGGTAGGTTTTTTTTACAATCTGAATCATTTGTTGTTCCTTAATATACTCTGAATAATTTCTTTACTAACGTTGTTGAATCAATATTATTCCAGTCTGTTTCTGGTAAATTTAAGTCCCAGCTAATATTATTCATCCCTCCTGTGTTTCTTGTAAGAAATGTATGAATTCCTCTAGGTCCTCTAGGTCATCTGCACTTGACTTTGGTGGCCTTTACACTCCAACAATTGTTATATGTTCCAGGGTTGTCTTTGTTGTCACAGTTACAGTCTATAGTATTGGTGTTATCATTGAACATGTAATAATCACAAGTCTCATAGCTATCTTTAATCCCTATCATAACACCTCCACCTGATTTTTTGTTAGAATGTCTGTTACAGTAAAAACATTTATACCCTGACAGAACTGGTTTCCAGTAATTGTTCTTTAACCATGTTTCACTAACTATAACAACATCAATCTTCTGGGAACTTAACAAATTTCTAATAAAAAAACTTTATTATTAATGCTCCTAGCATTAACGACCATCAGAGATGCATCAAATGTTGCTATCTGTGAACTGTTACATTTTTGACCTGGCAAAAATCCTGACTAGTGTTTGTCAAATATTGCAAAATATCTGCTGCAAAAATTCTCTTCTCTGATCTAGCCAAATGCACACCATCCTGTCTGAACACGTGTGCCCAAAAGAAGGCTTGGATGATCTACACATTTCCATTTTTTAAAACAGGACATTTTTTCCATGTAGGTGTTTATCCAAAAAATCTTTTCATTCACAGTGACCTGACTATCCTTTCTATAGGTGATTTGTGAAAAATATGTCCTAACACCAGTACAAGCTATACTGTCAGTTCCCGACTAACAGTCAGAGAATCTTTGTTGGTGACATCATTTCTACCAACATGAATAAAAACAGATCCATACTTCCTTAAATTAAGGCACTCCAAGGCTTGTTTCACATCTTCTATTTTTGCTCCTGGCAAGCATAACTCTACTCGATATTCATTATCATCTCTGCAAATATAAGTATCAGTTCCTCTAATAATTGAATCTCCAATTACAAGAATATCTTTGCTGGCCATCTCTGAAGAATCTTCAGTTTCTAATACAGTAATTTCACCTCTATCTATTGTTATGAAGGCTAGATCTTCATCACTATTAGTCTTATTAATGCCACTGTTTTCATTGCGTATTAAATTCTCATCCAGCTGGCATTGTAAATCCACAGCTTGAGACATGTAGTCAACATCTGCCTTTCTCTTCTTTTTTCTTACAGTAATGTTCTTCAATCCTTCCACGTTCAGTTTTGATTTCTTCCTTTTCACCTGCCCCTTGCCTCGTTTTTCTACCTTTTCCATTGGAAAGGTGATGCCTTTTTCTGTAGACTGAGGGTTTTCTGATAGACAGATATCTTCATTCCCTGTAACCAGTGTGTTACATAACAAAGCAGTGTCCTTTTTACTGCGTATTCTCTTTCCTTTACAGTCATTAATCAGTTTCTTTTTCCTCCTTGTTATTTGTTGAGAACTTCTTCTTTTCTTTCTTTTTTTGTTTCCTTCTAAACAAACCGGATCCTCAGATTGCTGAGTACTTGCATCCACAATTCCATAGTTCTCAGGGGCCTCATCATGTTTCATAGGAGATGAATGTTCTTTGCAGAAAATAGATGCATCATTTCCTAAATCTGTTTTATTTGTTCTATGCCTAACATTATTTAGTTCATCAGTCCAGTCATTAATATATGAAACAACAGTTCTCCGAGCCATGCCAATTGCACATGTGCAATCATCATCATTAAGTTGAGATTTGCATCTAACAATGGTAAGCAAATCATCCAACTTTTGACACGAGGAACAAAGATCACCAGTGTTATCAGCTGTTACCTTTAAATATGCATAGCATTTATTACACTGTGCAAGATACTTGTGCATTAGCAAATCGTTAATTGCATACTCATTTAAGGAATCCATATTAGGTTTTAATTGAATAAAATATTGCAAAGGAAAAAAATTACACAAAGTCAGTAGCAAAGAATTTGAAGGAACTTAAGTAATGTATAATGTTTGGAGCTACAGTTGTGTCAGCATGGTTTGCAATGCATAATGTTTGCAACTGAGGTTGTGTCAGTGTAAGAGTAGTTTTAATCTGTTTCATTTAGTATATTCACTGTCTCTTCAAAACTGTTGCTAGCATGATTATTAATCTAGAAAATGAAATATAAAGAAATTAGAAGTACAAACGCTAAAAATAGTTTAATTAGATATTGGCATCCATGTATAAAGGAGTATGTTATTGAGAAACAGAGTTTGTAAAAATAGCTGTGTGCAGATGGTGGTTGGAAAATGATTAAACAGAATGTCACTGAGATAAGGACTGAAACATCAGCAAGATAATGCAAGAACACAGAGTTTACAAGGACCACCGAGTTTCCAAGGACAATCATAAATTAGAAGAAACAAAGAAAGACTGTTATACATCAGACTTTGGGGGGGGACGACATCAGACTCTGTATAAATATGAGTATGTACAAATAAGCTTTGGGAATTTGCCATAGAGAGCGGGAAGCATTATTTTGCATGTTGTAGAACTAAAGTTACAATTTTAACAGTAAAGTTGCTAACTGAAACAGTTGGTCTCTGCATATTTATTGTACTCAGTACCATACCAAAATTAAGTAGCTGGTCACAGTAAGTAGCTAAGTACTGTGGTATGCATATGTGCAAATGCAAGTATCAGCAAGAAACCAACAAAGGACAATATAATTTTTCAATGGTGAGCCACAGTTGACGGACCGAAAGGTTTCTTGTGACAACTACGCCTTTTTTATTTTATTCAGTTAGCACGTCCAGTTGCAGTGCAAACATTTGCTTTATTGTTTTATCCTTTGGGGAAGGATCCAGTCACAGAACAGCTGATCTCTACAAGTTCCACCGGTCTGCATAGAATTGCATTGCCGAATCTGCCAGTATCGCTTGACTGCCTTTTTGGGAAAATCGACGAGGGACTTTCCACGTTTTCTCAACAGAAGATTTGGCCACCTTCCACACGGAAACTGGTAATTCTCTTTTTGTTTCTCATTCTGTAGAATGGATGCTATAAAGGAGAGGAGTGTTAAGTTTAAAACTACTTTTCAGGTAGACAGTAATGACAGTCCAGCACATGTTTGGTGACGTTTTAAAGATTGGTATAAACAAAACTGTAGCACATGTAGTACTTTACTAGGTAAAGCTCATGTCAATGCCTTATGTAAATGGATTTTTACTTATGATTGGTACGTCTAATGTCGAAACTTACAAGTATCGACCAGGGTGTGTGTTTTGTGACAGTGATGACAAATCTATTTGTCTAGTGTGCCACAGAAAGGTTGTTACACAGGTTACATCCCCTGACAAACAGCCCTCATCTTTCTCTCTATATCCTAAGCTAGAAACCCTCCTTACTTCATCTGTATGTACTTTTGAGACCCTTTTGAAAGACATTTCAGATTTTAAAGATAAGCTCTTACAAGACTCAGATATTGATATAGTGACTCCTTTTGTTACTTACTGTTCCAGTTGGAGTTCAGCTTTAACACCTGACTCTAAACAAAAATTAAATGAACAGCATAAAAACTTTCAAAGGGATAAACAAATGGAGTGGAATACACTACGTCAGTCTATGGCAACACTATTGTCTAAATGTTTAGGGAGCTTAGAGGCTCAGTTAGAGACACTTCGTAAAGATGAAATACTTCAGAATTAGGAAGTAAAGTATGAATTACTTAACCAGGAACTACAGGCAGAGCATGACAAAAATGCACAATATCAAACAATGGAACAGGAATTACAGCAGTGCAGACAACAGCTAGAGGGCTTACAGCAACAAACAGAGGAAGGGCTACAAAAGAATGAAAAATATAAACAAATGCAATATGATCTAGACAGACGTACACAACAGCTCAGGGCACTAGATGAAGAGGTAAAGCTTTTAAGAGACCAACTCAAAGAATTGGAAACTGCAGCACAGGAACATGCTGGGCAGGCTGTACACATTATAGGGGCAGCAACACCTGCTGATTTATATCAATCGAGAGTGTTACAAGCCCTGCCTAAATGAAATTATTAAAAAGGTATATTTTACATTATGTTAGCTTTTGAGGAATGGGTTAGTTACGCGGCAGGCGCAGATGCATGGAATGATTCTTTGACCAAGTGTTTTTGGACATTTATTCCTAAATATTTCAAAACAATTATTCAGCTAAAGAACTATCCTCTTAACACTCAGCTGCAACATATGGCAGCAGTGTTACAGGCATAAACACAAGGACAACCGTTAACCACTCGATTGTTAGATCATTTCAATATTACCATCTCAGACAAAATGCTAGAACAGGCAGATCTGTTTCAGCTGGCTTATCAAGTAGTGTTCAACAAATAGGACAGAGATATGCAGGATGAAGACACTCAAAAACCGCTTATTTGCTGTTTCTTAGAGCAAGTGAAGGGAGTTGCAGGTGACATTAAGTGCATTTATCAGGAAACCTGAAAGAACTTGCATGATTTAGTGCAAAAATTAATGAGAGGCAAGAGAATGTGTGTTGATGGCAATCTTTTTTCTCACCATGTCTTTGCAGTAGAAGAGGACATGGGACCTTTTGCAGTTTTAAAAGTTCATTCAAAAGGATGGGGTTGAGGCTATTGGATAGACCAAGAACAACACTGGCAACAGTGAGTGGCATCTGCACCTCCCGCTCCAAAGGACATCGAAGGACAGTGGGAGGGAAGAAAGGAGAGTTCCACAGTGTTTCTGCTGTAAGGAAAATGGTCATGTTAAAAAGGATTGTCCATATTACAGGAAATGGAGGGAAGCACAGGAAAGAAAGGGTAGGTTTACTAAGCAAGTTGCAGATGAAAATACTGGAAAGGAACAAGTAAAAGTACAAAGGCCCTATAACCAGGGAAAGGATAACTATAAGGTAAAACAAATGACACCAGAGGGTGAAGTACGTCTGGTAGATTTTCAGGCTCAAACATCTATTAATCCACAATATGCAGAAAGTTTGAAAGCAGAAGTCACAAAGTTTAAGTACGTAGATGATAGTGAGGGGGATGACAATGAGGGTGAAGAGGAGGCAGTACAGTTACAGTTGTGTGAAGATGCAGAATCATCAGATACGGATGATTGGGAAAATATACAATAGGGGTGTGCCCCCTCTACCCAAGAAGTTTCTTTTTTGACATCTTTTACAAAGGGGCAGGATGAAAGGCCCCTAATTGATATTTGGGTAGAGGGGTCCCTATGGAAAAATGTGTTACTGGATACGGGAGTAGCTGTTTTGGTTACTAGCCGATCACTCCCACCAGATCCAAAAAAAAAAAAAAAAAAACATGTATTTCAGGTTTTAATGGCACTGGCTGCATAGCAGTGGGTAGTAAAAATGTGTCCATATGGTTTACACCAAATGATGAAGGCATACAGGGATCTTTTTTAATGCACCTTCGTGTGCATCAACCATTATAGGTATAGATATTATGAATAAAATTGGATTGGTCATAGATGTGCCAAATGGCATAATATGGAAGGGGGCAGAAGGATTTTCATGCTGCACCATACAAATAGATGAGACACTGAAGAAACCACAATGGAAAGTGCACACAGATGCACAGGATGCATGGCAGTCCTTGCAAGCACAGTTTCCACTTCTGCGGTCACAGGGACCGACAGATTGTGGAAAACTGGAAATTCCAGTAGGAATACCCAATACTAAAAGAAGCAGACTAAGATATGCAAAAATGCATAGCAGATTGGGAAACGGCAGGTGTAGTAGTAAAAGGTGAAAGTCTGACAAACTCACCCATCTGGCCAATTAAGAAAAAAGATGGTAGTTACGGGTTAGTCATAGACTAACACGTTTTTTTTTAGAAACAACATACAAGACTGAATGCCAAGCATTGTGCAAAGTTTGTTGAAAGTACTCCCAAAGAGGTTGTTAGGACAAACCAGTTTTAATAAAAACTGAAAAACGTGATTGTTATTGTAAGTATTGTGCTCAGTGGACTCCTTTTGATAGCATGCCAAACAGAGGGAATCAAGGTTGTTTGTTACAACAATTCATGAATAAAGCTTGGTAGGGAAAATGTCACACGAAACAGAACACAAGACAATTTCAGTTGTGAAATGCAAACAAAATGTATTTTTGGGAGCATAACATTCAACACAAATATATCGGCATGGTTAGCTAAACAAGGTCAGACATACATAAAAATAGAAGAAGAGTCAAAGACTGATGTAAATATTTCAGTAAACAATTCAGATTCTATTAGATGTTACATATTCCCCCCTGAAGATGTAACAAAGTGGACAAGTCAAGACATCAGACATAAAATGTCACAGTGTGTAGATAATAACAAAAATAAAAAAATTCTACAGCGGAAAAAAGGGTATAATTCCTACTAACACTCTGTTTATTTGTACAAATAGCACAAAAATACACGGAAAAGGACCATGGGTCAGAATACTTACCATTTTGGGTAACAAGCCAGTACTTCATACGTATCAAGTGGTAAAAATACCATCCACTTGTACTATAATAGGACAACAATACCAAAAAACAATATTGCACTTCAGTATTACATTTCCAGGTTTTAAACAAATGGAATACAGATTTCAAAGAGCTTGGTATGACACACTTTTAGGGGGAGTAGGAGCAGGATTGGGAACCGTAAATACTGTGGATGTTGAAATTTTATGAAATAAACTAAAACTAGCAGGACAAGACATATCACAAATTGTACATTTATAAGCACAATGGAATCCTACTGTTTGGTATGTACATAAACAAAATGTATGGTATCAAGTGGGTTTTTTAAGTCTTTACAATGTATCGTTAATCAACAGATTGCAGTTTGATACTAATGCATCTATATTTGTAGATTGGACAAAATGAACTTTAAAGTCATTGTATGGTAAAATGCAAAAAAATGAGTTACAGACAAAGTTAATGTTAAAAAATTAGTACATGTGGTGACAAATATTCAGCAGGTGAATTCCGTCCACTAGCTGGATAAGACTGTTCACAGAAAAACTCAGTGTAATCACAATTATTGCACTGGAAAAGTTATGTATTATAATGTAACAAAGAAAACAGTGATGTGTCAATTTATGGTATTACCCATAATATTATGGTCTACATATAACTATACTGAATTTTGATTACCTCAGCTTGAAGGAAATTACACAGATATGGATAACAAAACGTACATGTTAAAACATTGTACAGAAACTATGAATGGTTTCATATGTGGGCAGCATTCTCCCATTTATGAACCATGTTTTTTACAACATTCTGTAAATTTGTGCAAATGGACAATATTACCTTCAAATTTTAAAATGTTTGTCGAAGTGGCACCACAATTTGTATGTGTGGTTTCAAATAAACCAGTGTTAAAATACAAGCAAACACCCTTTGTGGGATGTATCAGTAATATCATGCATTTAACCTGGGAAAATTAAACTTCAGTACTAAAGAAATGAAAAAAATTAAATGGAAATATGAAATGATTCAATTTCCTAACATTACTTTGTCATTAGACAAGTTAAGAGAAATAATACAGGACTCAGACTATCTTGAAGATTACTTGGATCATCGTAAACACAGCATATTACGGCATGAAGTAAATAGTATAATAGTGAAAGACAAATTAGTAAAATTGGCTGACAAAATGTAAGCTGACACTGCCCATAATTGGTGGGACATATTCACAGGGTGGTCATCATCTGGAAACAAATTGTTAAATGGTTAATACATCCAGTGTTGGTAGTTTTAGGGATCATAATAATGACAGCTTGGAATTGTTGTATATGCTGCAGGTTGCGAAGAGTTGCAATAACTCAGCAAGTCATGATTGTAAACATGAATAAAGTAGTTTGTTTGTGTCTTTCGGCTTTTCCCGGTTAGGGGTCGCCACAGCGGAACTCCGGTCCGCTAATGATTGGTAGTGGATTTTTACGTACCGGGTTACCATCCCTGATGCACAACCTTCAACGAAGGCACGCCCCATTCACGTATGCCTCCATACAGAAGACGCTCTAGCTGAGAATCGAACGGGGCAACGTCTTGCTATGAGGCGACAATGCTACTGCAGCACCACCACCGCAGTTTTCTGCTGTAAATAGCAATGCTGAAGAAACAAATGCAGTATTTTCTTTAACAGAAGTTTAGTCAGTTCCCTAAAATATAATAAAGGAACTGTAAGAGTAGTTTTAATCTGTTTCATTTAGTATATTCACCGTCTCTTTAAAACTGTTGCTAGCATGATTATTAATATAGAGCAAAATGAAATATAAAGAGTTAAATTAGAAGTAGTACAAATGCTAAAAAATTGTTTAATTAGATATTGGCATCCATGCATAAAGGAGTATTGAGAAACAGAGTATGTAAAAATACCTGTGTGCAGATGGTGGTTGGAAAATGATTAAACAAAATGTCACCAAGATAAGGACTGAAACATCACCAAGATAATGCAAGAACACCGCGTTTCCAGATAATGCAGGAGCACAGAGTTTACAAGGACCACCAACTTTCCAAGGACAATCATAAATTAGAAGAAACAAAGAAAGACTGTTATACATCAGACTTTGGGGGGGGGGGGGAACGACATCAGACTCTGTATAAATATGAGTATGTACAAATAAGCTTTGCGAATTTGCCATAGAGAGCGGGAAGCATTATTTCCCATGTTGTAGAACTAAAGTTACAATTCGAAACAGTAAAGTTGCTAACTGAAACAGTTGGTCTCTGTGTATTTATTGTACTCAGTACAGTACCGAAATTAAGTAGATGGTCACAGTAAGTCGCTAAATATTGTGGTATGCATATGTGCAAATGCAAGTAATTTGCAAGAAACCAACAAAGGACAATATAATTTTTCAGTTTCGGTTATGGTTTATTTTCATTTATATAACTGTAATATTGCCTGTGTCATACGTGATAATGTAATAAATATGTTTCTTGTTCAAAAAAAAAAAAAAAGAAACAGTAAGGAGTTAAATTGTAGAGGATATGAAATGTTATTTAGTAACGGCTAGAGAAACTGAAATACAATTAAGAAAAGCTCCTAATTGGAAACCCCAGGCCATATGCAGTACCTAACTTCTGGTTAAAAGTATTAACATCTTTACACAGAGATTTAACCCTGAGTAAGAATTACATATATACGCATCCTGAAAAGACACCAGCCTGGTTAACAACAGAAAAAAATATTCTTCTTCTTAAGAGTGAACCTGTAAGCCACCCTAAAAACTATAGCCCAAAAACTTGCCTTCCAGCAATGTATAGCATATATATTAGAGCTGATGCAGACAGAGTTTATGGTCATTTATGAAAAAAAAAACTCAGTCATGACAATAGAACAAAAGGGTAACAAAAGAAATGGAACAAAGGATTATTTGTTGCTAAATAAAGCCATAATACAGAATTGTAAAAAGAGGGAACAGCAAAGTATGGCATGTATAGATTACAAAAAGGCATTAAACAGCATCCCACATTCATCGATAAAGGAGTGCTTACAGATATATAATATACACCAGATATATAATATACACCCTAAATTGATCAATTACATAACAGTGACCATGAAACAGTGACCAGCCACTTTGCAGTTAAGCCGTGGCAAAGGGCAAATGAATCTTTGTCACCACTGCTGTTTGTCTTGCCCTTAACCCATTAAGCTGTTTGCTTAACAGATTAGGCCAGAGTTGCAATTTAGCTCTCAGAAAACATCCTTGTTTAAAGACTTCTTGTCTACCTTTTGTGGATGATTTAAAACTATATAGCTCATCAGATGCGGAGTTGAAAGCTCAACTTAAAGTGATTAAAACTTTCTCAAATGATATAAGAATGTCATTTGTTCTTGATAAATTGCAAAAGCAATATTTTATAGCAGGAAATTTGCAATATCAAGAAAATATCACTCTGGTACAGGAATGTGATATAAAGGAACTTGAGCAGGAGGGAGTGTATAAATGTTTCAGAACTGATGAAGGATCAGCAGTAAAATCTGAACAAATGAGAATGAAACTCAGTAAGGAATACTTCAGAAGACTAAAACTAATACTAAAAACTGCCTTGACATGGGAATAAATTCCAAGCCTTAAACCAATTTTGCATCCTTTTCTAACTTACAGTTTTGGGGTGATTGAGCGGCCCCAAAATGTATCGAATCAGTTGAACAGTTAAACAAGAAAAATGCCTCACACTTATCAAATGATATATAAACATCAGTTATAAATTCCTTATTCTGAAGAAGGTATGGGCCTCCTTGTAATTGATTACATGTTTAGACTTGTAGTCGTGGGACTGCATACATATCTGCTGACCTCTCCAGATCTAAACATAGTAAAAGTTTTAAAACATGAGGTGAAGAAGTCTAAGATGCCTTCCCTGCTTAGTTTAGCAGAAGCATATTAGTTTCATTCGGGAATGGAAACTAAATGGAAGTAGATGAAAATCAGATAACAACTGCATGTGCCAAAAAACAAAAGAAAAAATATAAGAAGAGGGGTTAGATGTGAAAGAAAGAAATGTGGAATAGTCATAAATATTGTAGCAAGTACTGCTGGAGCAACGTCATACCGATCAAAATTTGACACAGGATCGGTTAAGGAGAGGTCAACTGAAATGAAAAGATAAAAGGTTGATAATGGTGGCCCAGAATAGTGGACTATGTACATGTTGGTTTACAAAGTTCTTTGAACATATGGGAGAAACAGACAAATGCAGGTTCTGTGAAAAATGAACTGAAAACAGTTACACATCTTGTTGCTAATGTGATGCACTCATGGCAGAGGGCTTGTATACTGAAAGGCATAATAATGTGGCAAGACTATTACACTGGGAATTGTGCAAACACTGCAATGCTGAAATAGTTGAGAAGCACTGGAAACATGAACTACAAAACATTATAGAAAATGATGACGTTACTGTAACATGGGATCACCTATTACAACAGTTCAAAAAATAAATGTGAGAAAACCAAATAAAGTAGTCCAGGAAAAAAAATAACAGAAGTAGCACTGATCATTGAAATTGCTATACTCAGTGATTACAGTGTTTTACGTACAGAGAGACTCAAAGTTATAAAATACCAGGATGTGCAGGCAGAAATGACAGCAATGTGGAAGAAAGATATCCAGATAGTTCCAATAGTGGTACAAGCAACAAGTCTAATAAAAAATAATTTTAATTCATATTTAGATATGCTACCATTACATGTAACTCTGTATGAAATATAGGAGTCAGTTCTGGGCACATTGTGGGTGCTGCTAAGAGTACTTTTGTCTAACATCAAAGACCAAAACAGTACTATTTTCATAAACTTTAATCATACCCTGACTTAGGAATGAGGTCCATTCCCGTGATGATATTAGAAACCCAGACGACTTGGAGAAATTAAATCAGTAGTAACCATAAGAGATATCAGATGGGGAAGGGGAGGATGCAGTTTTTTGATGGGAAAGGCTCCCATTTTTTTATAAGAAGAGTTTGGGTAGCTGAGGAATAGTAAGGAATGTTTGTAAAAGAGAGGTAACAGGGACAGATAAACAAAATATTGGCACAGACAGGGTTGGTAGTGACATGAAACATGGGGACAACAGTGGATGGACACAGACAGAATGTGTATATTTTATGATGGGGAAGACAGGACTCTTCCCCAAACCTATGCTTCAAACTGGCTAAACAGATCACCTGCACTGCTGACTAGACTGGATGATGTCAGTGGCAGCACTCACTAACCTGGCAGTCTTGTGGCAGGGATCCACCTTACACTAAGGACCATTACATCGGTCCCGTAGGTACATGTGAAAGTCCTTATGGAACAAAAGCAAGAAAATCTTTTTCTCCCTTGGATAACCTGCATAAGCCCTGCTGTTCTCTGCAGCTGAAGAAGCCATGTCCATTCAGTTAGGTTCAATCGATGAACAAAGTGGTAATCTTGTGAGCAAGGCTGCGCATGTAGACATCATATGACATGTATCATAGCACAGCAACAAGGCACTATCAAAAGTCTCTGTATTCCATAGTCATGCTGCTATGAGCTTTACAGAAGGTGTGCACAAGCATAATAGGCACATATATTCCTAGTCCCGGGATGAGCAGGGAAGAACAGGTTAGCACCACTTAGTGTGGCAGTGCTATTCTTTAAGATAGCAATTCAGGAAAACCTACATTACATCTCCATATTAATATAACATTCACATTAAGAAGCCCATAATAGCATGACATAAAATGGGGATGTCATACTGTGAGGCTCTGCTAAACTGATAAACTGTGGAATCAGGAGTTTAAGGAGTTAAATCATTGAAATTTGAGATGGGATAATGAAGGAAGACAATACACTAATAATGTAGCCCTACATTCTACTGAGCACCCATGGTAGAAGGCAGCAACAGGGACACAGAGGAAGGGGTGTATGTAGGTAAAGGAGCACAGCACAATGCCATGACACTGTCATGTCTAGCTGTGGATGGGAAGTATACCAGCATCAATGTACTCATAGAGCAGGATGTATCACACAAAACACTTTGACCCCTGTACAACACATATTTTGAGGGACAGAGAACATAGTGTGCAGAGGAATACAGGTGTTCAATACACTGCTGCACGAAGGAGTGCTGTGATGACATGCCATTTGCTGCTTTTTGTATAGGAACGGGGGTAATGGTCACAGCAGAAGTGAGGACAGGTAAGTCATCCAGTCATATAGAACATGAAAAGACAGCTATGCATATACACTGGCAGATGCATTTTCATGAACCCAAAAACAACAGTTGGAAAGGTTTACCACTTAGGAGACTTATTATGTATTAACAGCAGTGAAAATTCACCCAAGGATCACTCCAGTGGCTGTACTTGACAGAGGCACTGGGAACTAAGGTAGGGTGGCACGATGCCAGGGTAATCCTATGGGCTAGGCTTGTAACGGCTCCAGTGCCATTAGCTTAGTACACACCTATAATGTGTCTTCATCTACACACACACACACACACACACACACACACACACACACACACACACACACACACACACACACACACACACACACACACACACACATGTACATCCTGGCCAAAGGTAGCATGGATAAGGTTTGTTTAGAGCCAGGTATAGCAAGGGAGTCTTGTAGGACATCATTGCTGTATGTGGGGATAATAGGAGTTACATTAGGTTTGAAAAAAAGGGTAACTAGTGCAATATTGCATTGTCAAGATCAAGACATGAGACATTGCCAAGGATGGCACAGTGGTGCAGAGGTAGCATTGTCGCCTCACAGCAAGAGGTTCTCTGGTTCGATTTTCAGCTGGGGTCCCTTCTGTGTGGAGTCTGCATGTCCTCCCTGTGTTCATGTGGGTTTCCTCCGGGTGCTGTGGTTTCCTCCCATGTCACAAAGACATGCATCTAGAGAATTTCTCCCCAGGCCTCCGCTGAAAATTGGCTTCGTTCCAAGTCGGACTTTCCCGGTAAACAAATGTTAAATAATTAAATAAATTTAAATAAAACATGCCCTTCAAATGATGCAAACTAGCAGTGCAGAAGTGTTCACAGAGGTGAAGGACTTCATGGTGGTGGCTTGAATGTGGCAGCTAGGCGGCAGTTATTACATGAATGTATGTAGGGGACATGCCAGATTAGTAGTAACTTTTACATTGTTCAGAAAAAGTGATGGAAGGATGCCAATAAAATTCAGTATCACTGCAAGATTTAATGAATATATAAACAGTCAATACATACAGATTAAGCATTGTTTGCAATTATCCTGATAAAAGTGCTTAATCTGTATCTGTGCTTAGCATTCTATGACGTTAGGTACCCCATCTTTAATCTCCTGTATCTTTGCAAGTCAAATGGCTCCAGTAATGTGAGAATTAGGAACTTAAATCTTCACCAGCTCATAAATAAATCATGCTGTAGAGACAAATTTATTACCCAATATCTACCCTATCTCTGGAACAAACTTCTCTTGCAAGTTAACAAATCGACACCCTAACGTTATTTAAATTAAACAGGGATGATTAGATGGGTATCTATACATCGACCATGGAGCTGACCTGTTTGCTTTTCTTGGGAAGGGGGGGTACAGTGTGAGGGTCACTATTAGTAAGGCATAAATGGAATGAACTACCTTGTACTTCCTATGAATCTATGATCCAAACTGGACCACATTAAGCAAAAACATGGAGTAAATTCAGAAAATAAAACATAAGCTGAGATGTATAGAACCATTAAATCATAACTCAAGTTTCAAGTAGTCTAACAAGCATCTCCCACTTAACCTCCTCAGTCTTAAAATGTATCATATTGTATTTTTAATGGGGCAAGGCACTCTCTGAACTGATGGCTTCACAATTGCTTTATAGATAGTAGTCGTACATCCAATAACCCTTTCCCCCTTCCATGTAAAATTATAAAATGTCTAGGGCAGTCCACTGATGATTCATGAGCTCTGAGGAGAGTATAAACTATTTAGTATTTGTTTTTCTCACTACTGAGCCCCATCAATTATCAAGCCTTACTTCCTCATCCTTGCTCAACCCATTTATTTCTACAGAGCAAGAGCCCTATGGCCCATTTGTTCCCCTAAAGGTAAGGGCGAATGCTAGGAGAGGTGAGGTCATATGGGGGAATCATGGGCTCTCTATTGAAAAGTCAGCACTCATAATGCTAAGTGCCGAAAAGCCAAAAAAAAACCAAACTAAAAAAACAAGAACATAGGAGAACGAATTTTGAAAATCGCTCTTCTCCTTTAAACTTCTTTTTGCAAGGGAGGCAAGCCCCCTGCCCTCACAACCCAAACTTGTATATACCAACTCTGAGATTGCTATACCTTGGAGAAAAGGGAATATTCTGAGAACTGGCATCTCAGACTTAGTATATGTAAGTCCATGCTTTCAGCCATTCAGTCTCCATATTTCGAAACTCGCTCTAGTGGGTCCCGACATTTCAAATAGTTACCAGATCAAATGAGAACATTTGTTTTTAGCCCTGTTATTTCCCATCTCTGTATGCCTGTTGACCCCCAGCAATTTAGCACGCAGAGGGCTTCTGCAGGAACAGTATCACCTGTTCTATGAGTGACAGCCCCTCAATTGGTCCCACCCCTCTTGAAAGTAAGGCCTCCTTTTCATTTCCGGCCTCCATCAGGGAAATAGAATGAAGCTCGCATCTTATACATGTACCCCCAACCCTGCTCTGTGAGTGTGTGTGTGTGTGTGTGTGTGTGTGTGTGTGTGTGTGTGTGTGTGTGTGTGTGTGTGTGCGTGCATGCGTGTGTGTGTGTGTGTGTGTGTGTGTGTGTGTGTGTGTGTGTGTGTGTGTGTGTGTGTGTGTGTGTGTGTGTGTGTGTGTGTGTGTGTGTGTGTGTGTGTGTGTGTGTGTGTGTGTGTGTGTGTGTGTGTGTGTGTGTGTGTGTGTGTGACAAAGAGATGGGGGGCATGGTAGGCAGCCTGTAACTCCTCACCCCCCAGCAGTTTCTCAAGTGAGTGGGCTGTTAATTGAACACAGGATGCATGGATTGTAGGCAGGGCTTTATCTCTACAGCACAGAGCTGGCCAAGGAGTATATACATGTTGGGCAATATGAGAATTATTAATAACAATCTTCATATAATATGAGTACAAAGTGTCCTGAACTTAAGTATGCTGTTAGTTTTCCATAAATTTGCTTGGTTCTTCATTCAGACAGTCCCTGGGTAGTAGTTTATATCAGTCTCGTTTAATGTGCCAGTAAAAGAAGTTATGTACTTACCATAACGTTCCATCTGGATTATCCATTTTCATTACTCCTCAATGGATGGGAAAGGGGTCTGATGCCTCGAATCTGACTCGGCCTGTTCTAAAGCTTGTGGTAACTCTGAACTCTCAAGCTTCTCCATTACCCACAATGCACCACTTCCAAATTCCTCAGATCTTGTTTACAAGCTATATAGAAAGGTGAAAACCTTTACGATAGAAAAGTGAAGAACTAATTTGGAAAATGATAGACATATTTGATGAAGCTAAAACTGGAGTTGTACATAGCCAAAAACATGGGGAAATGTACTGTTTCCACTCACTGTAGCAGAAGATATAGGATTGGTAGTTGGTGGGCAGGGAATTGAGGAATAATGAAAATGGATAATCCAGATAGAAAGTTATAGTAAGTACATAACTTCTTTATCTGATATTATCCATTTTTATTATGTCTTCAATGGATGAAGCAGAGTCCCTAGCTACCTCAAAAAAAGACCAGAGTGGCATTAAGGAAGGATATTCCTGTGCATCATCAAACCAAAGGATGCTCTGCCACTGGATACTAAGTCCATCTTGTAATGCGTGATGAAGGTATGGAGAGAAGCCCAAGTTGCTGCTGCACATATGTCATCCATCGAAGCTCTGGAATGGAAGGCTGAGGAAGTTGCAATAGACCTAGTTGAGTGAGCTTTTACTCTTTTTGGTAAATGGATTCCTGCTTTAATGTAAATAAAGGGAATACATTGAGAAAGCCATCTGGCTAGGATGACTTTAGACATTGGCTTTCCAAGTTTTGTTTCAGCAAAAGATCCAAATATCTGGTTTGAAGTTCTGATATCTTTTCTTTTGTCGAGACAACCTAAGTTGTCTATCAATATCTAGCAAATATAAAAGGTGTTCACCTTCATTAGAATAGTTTGGGAAAAAACTGGCAAATTGATGCATTGGTTTATGTTAGATTCTAACACAACTCTAGGTAGAAAGGACACATTTGTTCTTAATAAAACTCTATCCTTATGAAAAATAAGATATGGAGGTTTCATTGATAAGGCCTGCAGCTCAGAAATTCTTCTAGTGGAAGTGATGGCTATTTATAATGTTTTCAAAGACAGGAATTTTAGATGGCAATCTTAGGAAGATTCGAAAGGTGGATGAACCAACGATTGTAATACCAGGGTTAGATCCCATGGAGGAGTGGGATCTTTGATAGGGGGTTTTAACAGATGTGTGACTCGTAAGAAGACTTTACAAAGTTTATGTGAAGCTAGCAAAGATCCATCAAATATAATGTGAAAATTGGAAATTGCTGCCAGTTCAACCTTGACAGTGGATGCACTGGCTCCTTGGTTAAAAAGTGAACTGAGGAACTCTAGAACATGATTGATCAGGGCAGAAAAGGGATCAATATTATTCTGAAGTGCCCAGATTATGAATCTTTTCCATTTACTTGTGTAAAGTTTCCTTGTGGATAGTTTGAGGGAGGAAAGCAATATATATCGGACAGGAGAAGAGAGCATAGTTTGTCTGGCTATCATTGGAATTGGAGAAACTAAGCTGTCAACTTGAGGCTTGGAAGGCCTGGGTGTATCATGCCTGATGGATTAGACATTAGGTCTGGAACTGGGTCCAGGTTCCAGAGTTGGTGAACTAGGTGAGGCCACAGAAAGGGGACCCAAATCTGCTGAGGCCAGAAGGGTGCAATGAAGATGACTTTGGATTTCACCTTGGCTGCTTTCTTCAGAAATTTTGGGATCAGAGGGATTGGAGGAAAGGCGTAAAGTAGACCGGTGGACCACTCATGGAGAAGAGCATCCCTTGGTGATTTCCCTTGCTGGGGAATTAGGGCAAAGTACTTGTTGTTGTGAGGGGATGCAAAGAGATTGCAGCTAGGTTGGCCCCCCCCATTTGTTGAATATCTTTTTCGCTATTTTGTCATTGAGGGACCATTTGTGAGGCAGATGAATGTGCCTGCTCAATTTGTCTGCTATCACATTGGACTTCCCTGGAATGTGTGTTGCGAAGAGAAAGTGGTTGGAGGATATCTCCAAATGCTTCTTGACATAGGGGATATGATCTGGTCCCCCCCCCCGACTTGTTGATGTACCAAACTACTGACATGTTGTCTGTTTGAATTGCAATAGTTCCTGATGGGAGAGCATTCTGGAATGCTTGCAATGTTAATAACACTGCTCTCAATTCTAGGGCATTTATATAAAAATTGGCCTCCTCAGGGGACCATGTGCCTTGAACTGTTTTTCCCAGGTAATGCCCCCCTACCTGGGAAATATCTGTGGTCACTATGGCCTTAGGCTGAAAGGGAACAAATGGATGACCTTGCAGAAGTTCTTCTGATTGAATCTACCATGTTAGATCCTTCTTGCAATAGTTGGTGATTCTTATTTGAGCAGATAAAGGGAAATGGAGTATTGACAACTGTGATGCCAATATCCATTGGAGGATCTTCATGTGATATCTGGCTGAAGGAACAAGTGTTTTTTGCTGCCATTGATCCTAATGCTTGTAGGACCAAGTAGGCTGAGATTTTGGTGCTGCAGATTATTTTTCTCACTTGGGATCTTAGGGTCAAAACTCTGGGAAAGGGGAGTAAAGCTATTATAGACTATGTGTAGAGTAGAGCTCTATGGTTTGATTGGGCTCTAGATGAGATTTCTTGTAATTTATAGCTATTCCTAGAGAAGCACAAAGTTGAATAACTTTTTTCTCTTCGATTTGTTGATGCCTGGTCAGGGTGAAAATGAGCCAGTCGTCCAAGTATGGAAACACGTGGAATCCTTGCAGTCTTAAGTGAGCCGCTACTACTGACATGCATTTGGTAAACACCCTGGGGGTTATGGTGAATCTCTGAACTGGTAATGATTGGCTCCCAGCTGGAAGTGCGGGAATCTTCTGGATCATCTGTTCATCTTTATATGATAGTATGCATCCTGAAGATCTGTGGAGCATATCCAGTCATCCTTCTGCAGGAATGGCAGAATGGACTGAATCATGACCATCTGGAACTTGGTCTTTCATACCTATTTGTTTAGTTTGGAAAAACCCAGGCTAGGTCTCCAGTCCCCTATTTTCTTTGGCACTAAAAAAAATCTTGAGTAAGTTCCAGATTATAATTAGTCTTGGGGTACCTATTGGATGATTTTTTTGTCTAGCAACTCTTGGATTAGGATTGCTGCCTATTTCCTCTGACTGGGTGGGACATTGGGAAACTTCTTTGAGTTGGGAGGATGCTGGAAAAATGGTATAATATAACCTCTGGATATAATCCTCTGTACCCATGTGTCTTTTGTAAGCTCTAGCCAGGCTCTCTGGTGCAGGGATAAATGACCCCTGATTGCCTCCAGAGGGGGACAGTCGGGTCTCCTTTCAAGAGTGCTGGAAGGATCTGCCAAAGAAAGTTTCTTTGGATCTTTGGTTTTGCGGACCACCTCTACTGCTAGGGTGGTGTCTGGCATTTGAATTCTCCACTCTGCCCCTGGGGAAACCTCCTCCACGTGTGTCCTGGAAAGTCCCTTGTGATTTTCTGAACCACATTTTTCGACCACCTCAATGATTCCTCGAGAAAGGTTTCTGAGGAGTGGAAAAATGTACTCCCATGATAGGAAGGGTTTTCCCATCTTTTTCACACCTGGGCAACGTGTCTTTGATTTTTGGGCCAAGTAGGGATGAACCTCTCCTTCTAGAAATACCTGTACCTGCCACCCTTGAGGTTCCTTCTGCTATGTGAGAAATGAGCCTCATGGAGGAGTTTTAAATTGCATGAAGGGTCACTGTCTGAGAGTTGACCAAATTCTCCACCTCTTCAGAGACGGACCTAGGGAGGGTATCTGATCATTATTTTATGAAATCTCTCTCCAACCTCGTAAAATGTGTCAGATAATTCAACAATCTAATAGCAAAAGTGGATGATGCATGCACTTGCTTCCCAAATCTGTCCATTATCTGAAACTCTTTGTTGGGGGGATGGACAAAAGGACTTTCATCCACAAGTTCTGTTTTGGTGGCAGCTGACATGACCAGGGGCCCTTTAGATAGAAAAGGTTTATCCTGGGGGGGGGGGGGGGTCATGATCTTATCTGTCTTCTTGGGGATGGGCTCGATGGTGTCAGGCTCCTTCCATGCCCTCAAATCAATGAGCTTGTCGAAGCATGGGGTCAACTAGGAAGTAGATGGGCCAGTGCCAAAGGCCTCCAGGAGTACAGACTTGTATGACATAGGGTTTTTGGGCTGCCAGTCTCCTCTCTTCTTAAGAATCTCAATGATGTCTCTAAAAGAGACATCTTCCAGAGGTGACTGTGGGGACTGTGAAGATATATATATATATATATATATATATATATATATATATATATATATATATATATAGATAGATAGATAGATATTTATAACAGTGCATATACACTTCTTTTTATTAGATAAATATAACAGTGCATGTACACTTCTATTTGCTAGAATATATGTAGAAAAATATAGCTAGTTAAATGCATGTACACTTCTGTTTGCTAGAATATATGTAGAAAAATATAGCTAGTTAAATGCACGTACACTTCTGTTTGCTAGAATATATGTAGGAAAATATAGTCAGTTAGACTGCTCTTAGCTGAACGCATACAACTGTGTATGTAATACAAAACATCTTTGTGTCTGGTACAACTTCAAGGAAGTGCTGATAAGGATAACTCCTTAATTCCTGAGACCCAGGTGCAAGAAATGAACAACTCCCTACCGGGTTGAAAACAGGAACGACTTCCTAGATTGTCACATAATTCACCTTGAAACAGAACACAAAGTAGCTTAACAACAGACTGCATTACAGCAACATCAAAAGACTGCTTTCATAAAAAAGTATAAAAAGAACACTGACTGAATAATGTTAGATCTGATTTTTTGTTTGAAAAGCTTAAACTGAGACATTAAATGCTGTAAACTGTACAGTATTGTACATGTTGTCTAATGTGCAAACAAAGTTAATATATAGTGCTGAAAATATTAATAGTTTGCAAAGTTCAGTGCATTAGTCAGACTTTGTTTTAGCAAGGCACCAAAGCAGCAGCACAGATATCTGCATTTAATTTTTCAGGGACCCTTCACCTTCATCTAAGTCTGTGTCCATGGTGATAGATTCTGTGGAATCTGTGTGTTTCTTCTTGCATGACCTCTTAGGTGCTTCTTCAGGGGGATGTTCTGGTGAAATATCGGAAGAGCTAGGGGTACTCAGATGGAAAGTCTATGGTTCTGATACTGACTGTCCTTGCACCATATGTAGCTGAGACACTGGGCATAGAGAAAAAGTGGAGGGTTGTACAGGGCCCAAGGGGGGAATGAGATGACTGGGTCATAGATGTAGACAGTACCCCTTCCAAGGATTTAGAGGCTGACTGGTCTGGAGTAAGATATGAACCTGGATCCAAAGAGGGGTCCATGAACTGCTCTGAAGACAGTTACCCCAAGATCGAAGTCAGAGCTGAGCTTACCCTTGCTAAGGCTCCAAGGTGTAACATTGGCGCTAAAGTTTTTGGGGTCGACGGAGACACCTCAGACCTGACAGGATAGGATTAGCTCCAAGAGCTCTCCGGATCCGAATGTGAGGAGGAGCTCAGTACGGTCCCCGGATCCAAGTGAAAGGTAGTCCTTGGATCCGAGACAGGTGTGACCTGGCAGTCTGGAAGGGACATCTCTGAGGTCATTGGAGCCAGAGGAGGAGAAGAGGATGTGTGCATGTCCAATCCCATTGGGGTCGAAGCGGAGATACTGGTTTGAAGCCTCTGTTCTGAGAGCATTTGTCTCACTACCATCTGGACATCTTTGACAGTCATGCTTCTGGTAGAGTGAGTGGAAGACACTGAAGGTGACTTAGTAATATCCAAGAACGGAGATGATAGCTTGGTTCTGGTTGGATCAATTATCGGTGAATATAGGATCAGAGGCATAGGTTCATAGGTTCATAGGTTGGTACTAGGCTATCAGCCCTAGGGCCTATACAAGCCTAGCCATAACAATTCCCTGGCTATTTCTTCCCACATTATTTACTTTCCTGGACCCCTGTCTAGCAGGGCGACTGACGTGATCCCTGGGGTGAATTTCCTTTCTCCCATCCAATCATCAAGGTTCCTCTTGAAGAGGTCCAAAGAGGCACTCTGCTTGACATGTATGGGCAATCTATTCCAGAGTCTGGGGAGTCTCTGGGTCAGGAACCTATCCCTCCAGCATGTTTTGTTTATTGTGATGACAAGGTTTAGATCCCTGGAGCGTGTAGCTCTAAGGGATTGGGATTTCTTTAAGTGTAGCATGTCCAACAGCTCTGGGTTTGACATGGCCTTGTATGTTAAGCAGAGATCGCCTCTGAGTAGACGATATGCGACAGAGTATAGCTGGAGTTTTTCAAGGCGGTCAGCTTAGGGCATCTGCTTTAGGCCTGTGATTCTTTTAGTGAGGTATTTCTGAGGCCTTTCCAGTTGTTGCAGATGTCTTGAGAGGTACATACCAAATGGGGCGTTGTATTCTATAATGGGTCTAATGAGGGATGAGTACAGTGGGACAATGACCTCCTTTTTTCTGGATGAAAAGCCCTTCATGATGAGGTGTGCCACATAGAAGGATTTCCTGACTGTTGTGGCGATGTGGTTATCGAAGGTGAGACCACTGTCCACCTGTGTCCCTAAGCATTGGAAGAGATAGTAAGATTTCCTGCTTCAAAGACCTCTGAGCCAAGGAGCCTTTTGGATCCAATGAAATAGTCAGATCAGACAATATCTCTTTTGTTCTGCTCGGATCTGAGGGGTCTGTCCAGTCTGAGTGTTTCATTTTCTTCCTGGGCAGATCCGATAGGCTGGTCAGATCCGAAGAAGATCTTTTCATAATTTTGTCAGAGGAACTTGAAGAAGGTTTGTCCAATTTTTTTGTTTTAGCCTTATTTGTAAGGCCAGGACCAGCAATAGCTTCACCAAAAGCAGAGGGTAATAAACCCTTTAACAGCAGTTTGTTTTTGCGTTCAACCAGAGCTCTGGGGTTGAACTCATGATAAATAAAACATGATTCCTGTGAATGAAGAGGCCCTAAACAGTAGAGACAAAGAGTGTGTGAGTCAGAGTAAGGCATTTTCTGACTGCACTTTATACATTTTTTAAAACCAGCTGGAGGTTTTTTCCTTTACAGCGATTACAGAAAGAAATCGGAAAACTTATATATATGATAAACCTTCTATTTGAAAAGGAAGGTAAAGTAACAAATTCTATCCCTAGAAAGAGAGTTAGGAAAAGAGGGGAAAGAATACCCACAAAGGTGGAAAGGTACGTTAATAGAGGGCAAGGGAGAAAAATTGAACTAAATGGTCAAATTACTGAGAGTAAAAGGAGACGGAAGAAGAGAAAGGGCTGAGAAAAAGGTTTCTAGCAAAGATAATGAAAAAAATAACACGCTTATCTGATGCTCGAGAGTAGCAGAGAAACACCACGTCTTTCACCTAGGGCAGCAAACAAGATCTGAGGTATTTGGGGTGGTGCATTGTGGGTAAGGGAGAAGCTTAAGAGTTCAGAGTTACCACTTGGTTTAGAACAGGCTGAGTCGGATCCTCTGCCTCAGATCCGGACCCATCCGTTGAGGACATAATGAAAATGGATAATATTAGATAATTTTATTATCTATATTTGCTTAGGAAGGATTATGGTATATGCTGCACTTTTATCCATGAGTTTAAAGGGTGTATTTTCTTTGCCAGTCAGATGAAGTTATATTCTAGCTCAGATTACTGAAGGTGTGTGAAACTCTTTAAATAAAGCCCAGAGTATTATTGTATTAGAGTTCATCATTTACAGTGGGTAACAAAATACATTTGCAGGTCTGGAATTTCACTCTTAAATTTAATTTGTGACTATTTTCTAAACCAGCATACTGGCTATCTCGGAGAAAACGCAAACAGTTCTTCAGAAATAAGAGTGTCCAGTATTCAGACTGTAATGTTTGTTATAACTATGCCATTATTAGCAGCAAGTTGTTCTAGGATAATAAGTGGTCGTGACCTTGCCTATAAATCAATATCATCAAAACCCATATGTAATGGAATGTTCTGCATTAGTCAGTGGAAGTTAAAGTTTGACCGTAATATAAGCTGAAAAATGCTGATTAAAATTTCTAATGATCTGTCATTAAAAACTTGTATATTGCCCCCAACACACACACACACACACACACACACACACACACACACACACACACACACACACACACACACACACACACACACCACACATTTCAATCTTCAGAGTACACAGAGGACATTTATATTTTGATCTGGCTTTTAGGCAGGAAGCAGTAATGCTTCATTTAAATAAAACACACACACACACACACACACACACACACACACACACACACACACACACACACACACACACTGCAGATGAGACTTATGTGAAATACTTTTATAACAAGCCACTAGATGCAGCAAAGATTACAAAAATGTAGTTAGTGGTTATGTATTTATATGTTGTTCACAGGAAAATCTGAATTGTAAAGTAAAACCTATAGTGAGAAAATAGAAATTTTGCCTTCACAAATATACTTTTTCACACACACACATACACTCACACACGCACATGCACAAATGGCAAATGAACCTAAGCCAAAGACTTTGCTGATGATGCAGTAAAAATTACAAAAATGTGGTTAGCGGTTATGTATTTATATGTTGTTCACAGGAAAATCTGAATTGTAAAGTAAAACCTATAGTGAGAAAATAGAAATTTTGCCTTCACAAATATACTTTTTCTGACACACACACACACACACACACACACACACACACACACACACACACACACACACACACACACACACACACACACTTGCACTCGCACAAATGGCAAATGAACCTAAGCCAAAGACTTTGCTGATGATGCAGAAAAAATTACAAAAATGTGGTTAGTGGTTACATGCTGATGAATCAAAATGTGAATTGCAAAATAAAACCTACAGTGAGAAAATATTTAAGAAATGTTGCCCTCATACACTCTCTCTTTCTTACACACACACACACACACACACACACACACACACACACACACACACACACACACACACACACACACACACACACACACACAAAGTATAGTTGGGTATTGCAGTTCAGGAGAGCTAACTGGGAACAACCCGTCTATTCTCTCACTGAGATTGAGAAAGGATGTTGCAGTTCTTTCTTATTAGGACATTTTTTTCTGTAGACTTTTAATATTTTTTTAAAGGGCAAGCATCAAATACTGGATTTTGAATGTAGTGATTTTGTTGCAGGCCACCGGTTGTCTGTCTTCTTTTTACCATTTCTAAAGAGAATATGATTTCTTTCGATTTTTCCTCCTCGGAAGAGTGGGCAACAACAGTATCTAAAAATGGAAGCAAGCCTAGCTGTAGTCCCTTTCCTTAGCTAGGTAGTGGAATATTTTACTTTACAAACTCTTCCATCAGATGTTGTTGTTCAAATAGCTATTACTGCAGGAAGATTCAGTTATAGCCTATAGTCTGTCACCCAGTAGGAACAAGCCTTCACTCCGGCATTGCATTGCTATGGGGGTGATCCTTCCATAGCTTTCTTCTTTCTGGGACTAGAGATCATTTTAGTATAAAAAGGCATTAATGAGCTGCATTTGTTTTATTTGTCAAATAGCTCTGGTCTGAGTTTTCTACCTTTTATAGTAATTTATCTCACAAAGCAAAGCTCATGTGTAGAAAGCAAAAATAAATACAGCACTTCTGTGTTAATTGCTTTTCTGATCTGACTGTATGGCTTACTTGGGCTAGAGAAGTTAAAGGCATACATAGATTCATAGGTGATTATTAAGCTAATGGCACAAGAGCCTTTACAAGGCTAGCCAGTAGTACTCAGGATATGACAGTCTTCTTTTTCTTTCAGTTGCTCCCGTTAGGGGTCGCCACAGCGGATCATCTGTTTCCATTTCTTCCTGTCCTCTGCATCTTGCTCTGTCACACCAACCACCTGCATGATCTCTCTTACCACATCCGTAAACCTTATCTTAGGTCTTCCTCTTTTCCTGTTACCTGGCAGCTTCATCCTTAGCATCTTTTTCCCAATATACTCTGCATCCTTCCTCAGCACATGTCCAAACCAACGTAATCTTGCCTCTCTGGCTTTGTCTCCAAACCTTCAAACCTGGGATGACCCTCTAATATACTTATTCCTAATTCTCTCCACCCTCATCACACCCAGTGCAAATCTTAACATCTTTAACTCTGCCACATCCAGCTCTGACTCCTGCCTTTTTGTCAATGCCACTGTCTCCAACCCATATAACATAGCTGGTCTCACTACCCTCTTGTAAACCTTCCCTTTCACTCTTACTGGTACTCATCTGTCACAAATCACTCCTGATACTCTTCTCCACCCACTCCATCCTACCTGTACTCTCTTCTTCACCTCTCATCCACACTCACCATTACTCTGAACTTTTGATCCCAAGTATTTAAACTCATCCACCTTCGGCATCTCTGCTCCCTGCATCCTCACCATTCCTCTATCCTCCCTCTCATTCACACACATATATTCTGTCTTAGTCCTGCTGACCTTCATTCCTCTTCCCTCTAGAGCATATCTCCACTGCTCCAGGGTCTCCTCCACCTGTTCCCTACTCTCACTACAGATCACAATGTCATCTGCAAACGTCATAGTCCACGGGGACTCCTGTCTGATCTCATCTGTCAACCTGTACATTATATCTTAATTCCCCAAATATGGGATGGAGTAGTATCAGCATAGTGGGTCTTTGGGTGTTGGAGCCCTGAGTCATTTTACAGACTACCTCTGTCCATAACAGACATGGGCAGTACCCCACGAGTATATTTATGGCTCCCCATCCATTTATCCAAATTCTTTCTGAACAGACTGAGGGACATGCTTTGCTTTATGAAGATGGGAAGCTTATTCCATAGACAAGGTAGCCTTCGGAATACAAATCTGTCTCTCCAGCAAGTTCTGTTAGAGTCACAGATAAGGTTCAGAGCCATGGAATGGGTTACCCTTGTATAATGTTTTTTTGCAAATATTTAACATTTCATCAGGGCTGGATCAGAGAATGCCTTGTAGGTCAGGCATAAGTTCTCTCTCAATAAACGATATGAGATGGAGTTAAGGGATAGGGCCTTTAATCAGTCTGCATAAGACGTGTCTTACACTTTGTATTTTTAGTGAAAAAGCTCCAGGGGCACTCCATCTGTTGTAAGTGCCTGGTTAGGTACCTGCAGAAAAAAGCATTATACTCAATTATGGGCCTGATAAGGGCTGAGTACAATGGCACTGTGACTTCCTTTGTTCTTGTTGCCATGTCTTTACTTATACGTTGTGCCGCACAGAAGGATTTCCTCACTACTGTAGCTATCTGTTGGTCAACGTTTAGGTTACTATCTATCTGTGTTGATTGGTCCTTCACTGCTGGGTCTACTTTTAGGGGTATGCTATCAATATTATAATTTGCAGAGTTATCTGATTTACCGAAGGGTATGATTATGCATTTTTTAGCATTTAGTCTCAAACCATAGTTTTGGCACCAGTCATTTGTAATCTTTAGGCCTGTTTGGAGGATGTCAACATCATTTGGGGATTCAGTGATTGCTCCCAGCTTACAGTCATCAGTTAACCTGGTGAGCCAGTGGCCCCCAACATTGGCCTTCACTTCAGAGAAGTATATACCAAACAGGAGGGGTCCCAACACTGAGCCCTGTGAGACCCCTTTATTAACAGGTTTCTTATTAGAAATGGATTCACCTACCCAGACATGTGTCCTGTCAGTGAGCCAGTTGGCTATCTGTCTGATGAAGTAGGGGTTTGCCCAACACAGTAAGTTTGACTGTGATCAGCAAGTGGGAGATTATGTCAAAAGCTTTGGCCAGATCTAGATAAGTGGTGTGTACTGTTTTACCCTCATCTATGGCCCTGCTGACTTTCTCGAAGAAGTCCACCAGATTGAGTAGGCAAGACCTCCCTTTGACAAAGCCAAATTGGGGCTGGTCCAGTTTTTGGAGTGTTCCAATGTCGTTATTGATCAGGTCCACGATAATTCTTTCCATGATCTGGCAGATGAGACTGGTTAAGCTTATGGGTCTGTAGTTCCCTAGGTCAGTTGATGGGCCCCCCCTTGTGCAGAGGGATGATTGTCAACTGTTGCAGTTCCCATTCATTTGGGGCCAAGACTGTTCAGGGGTTGTGGTTAAAGAAGGTGTGATGTTCCTCTTCTGGGCCAGTAATCAAGGAGCCTCAATCCTCACCACTGACACTGGTGAGGGACGTTCACTTCAAACAAAATTAGATACACCTAGTATTTTCAGATGCAGCTCTCTGCAGGAAGCACAAAGTCCTAGGGCTGAGATTCCCTCTCTCTCTACAGGCCCCAAATAAGACTCACCAGTGACACAGCTGTAGAGCTGAGTCATCAGCTGAATGTTTCAAGCCAAGTCCTCCACCACCCTTGTCACTCATCCCTCTACACTTACAAGACAAGCAAGGTGGGGTAATTTCTTTAAGATGCTTTATTATATAGAAACACACCAGGATGGATAGCAGCATCAGTAACTAAAACAAACTGATTAACAGACAGAGCTTACACACATGCATGCTTTCATCTCAACAGCTAACTACAAAATGCCACTCTGTCCCTGCACGCGCTCAGTAATCAATACACTTGTACATGTCCACAGGAGGTTTCTTAAAGAGATATGTACACTGATCTACATCCTCTCTCTTAAAGACAAGATTGCCCTTTATCAAAATAAGATTACAGTTAGGCATGCATCAATATACACAATCAGAAAAATAAACACAATGCTCAGGTTGTTCATGTTGTTCATGTCCAAGTCGTTGTATATCTGGAACATGATCTGGAAATTCGACCGGATATTGTGACATAACCGTCAGGGCTGGATGTAGCAAAAGGGACAGGTTTCAGTGAATAGTTCATCTCAGGAACTTCAGGATTCATCACAGGAATGGAAATGTTCTCTGGAACTTCATCTGGAACTGGAACACCGGACAACTCACTCTGAGATAAGTCTTTCTAACAGGCTATGTGCTGTGGTATAGGCTTAGACACAAGTAACAAATGCTTCCAATTCCTCCTAAAAACTGATCCTTGTGATTCCACAATGTACGATCTCAGCTGTGGGCAGATATTCTTCATGACTCCAATCTAATCATAACCTTTGGATGTTTGCATCCTTACCATTTCTCCCTCCATAATGGATTGAGCGGTTTTGCTGGTCTTATCGTAGTAGGACTTCTGGGTTAGACACTTCTTCTATAGATTGGCTTTCACTGACTTGTTGTTCTTGACACATGGAACCAACAATTTTAAACCTGATTGGCAATGTGGTTCTAGTTTGTCGACAGAAGTCTCTGAGCAGGTGAACCAAGATGTTTATTAAGAGGAATGTTTCTAAGATTCAGGAAAATATCACTGTCGCATTTCAACTTCTCAAGTAACTGCTTTGCACTTTGAACTGTGCATTCTGCCAAACCATTTGACTGCGGATACTCTGTGCTAATTGTGACATGAGTAAAGTCCCATTCTTCGGCAAATCTTTTGAACTGTTGGCTTGTGAATAACTTTGTGTGGGCTACCATGGACTGCAAAATGATGCTTCATCTTAGTAATGACAGTATTGGATGCTAGATTGGGAAGGAGGTCAATCTTGAACCAATTGGAGTAAGAGTCTATTAACACCAAATAATATTGACCATTCCACTTGAAAATGTCTGTAGCTGCTACTGTCGACCAAGGTAGTTCCAGAATCTGGTTTAGCTGAAGTGGTTCTTTCTGTTGATGCTGCTTTGTACTGTTACATACAGAACAAGTTGAAAGTACTCTCTCAATATCTTGTGACATAGAAGGCCAAAGTACAAGTCCTCTCACCCTTCCTTTGGTAGAGTGGGTGACCACAGTGTAAGATAGCAATGTACTCTGGTTGCAAGGGCTTTGGAACAATAACTTTTGGACCTTTCATGATAATACCATTGTCTGACAAAATCTCATCTCTGTAAGGAAAATAAGGTTGCATTTCTGGAGGTAAACTAGATTTCTTTGACGGGCATCCTTCTTTGAGAAAGTAGTTGAGCTTCTGTAAAACTGGATTTGCATCTGTGTGATCTCTGAGCTTGTCAAGATGAGTGGAAGAAAAATTTCTCAACTCCATGACTTCAAAATCAAATTACTCATTGTCATGTTGTTCAGTCGTACTTCTGGGCGATCTGGATAAGGTATCAGCAAGATAAAGAAGTTTGCCTTTCTTGTAGACAGGATTGAAATGATACTTTTGCAATCTCAGCATCATGCATTGCAGTCAGGCTGGAGCTAAATGTGTAGGCTTTCTCAAAATAGTGACTAGAGGTTGATGATCTGTTTCGATTTGGATAGGTCTACCCTATACATAATCATGGAACCTGGAACATGCAAACACAATTGCCAAAAGCTCTTTCTCTATCTGATCATACTGCTTTTCAGCTTGGGTGAGAGTTCTGGATGCATAAGCAACAGGCTGACCCTCTTGTAGAATGACTGCACCAAGACCAAATTCTGAAGTATCACATGAAGGAGTAACTGGCTTGTGTACATCATAATATATGAGAGTAGGTGGACTGGCAATTCTCTATTTCAGGACATCAAATGCTCTCTGGTGTTGCTCTAATCAAGACCAAGATACATTTTACATGTTAGCTCTCTGAGTGGTGCTGATATTTGACTCAAGTCTGGAATGAACCTGCCTAGGTAGTTGACCATGCCAAGAAAATGTTGCAGGGCTTGAACATTGTCTGGAGCTGGCATCTCGAGAATGTCTGTTTGCTTAGAAGGGTCTGGTCGTAAGCCTGAACTGGTGAATAAATTACCAATGTAAGTGACTTCTCCTGGCCTGAACTTGCATTTCTGTGGCTTGAGCTTAACATTCACTTGCTGTACCCTTTCCAAAACTTTTCTGAGGTTTCTGTCATGCTTAGCATCCTCCTAGCAGTTTGTCGTCTATGATGATAGCACAAATATACACAGAAATTTTTTTTCCAGTGCACGTTGAAAGACTTCACTTACAGAATTTATCCCAAATGGCATTCTCAGAAATCTGTACCTGCCAAATGGAGTACTGAAAGTAGTGAGCAACAAGGATTTCTTGTCAAGCAAAATTTGCCAAAAATAAATGCTTTGCATCTAAGACAGAAAAAACAGTGGCATTTGACATCAAAGCTGCAACTTTGAATGTGAGCATTGGATGATGAGGTCTTTTCAATGCCTTGTTCAAATCTCATGGGTCAATACATATTCTGATGTTGTCTGAACTTTTCTTATAAGCTAGCACCATGGAAGATACCCACTCAGTCAGAGTTTCAACTGGACAAATTACACCTTGTCACACCATCCTATGTAGTTTGGCTATAACTGTTCTGCTTAGCTACTGGAACTTTTCTGGCTGGTCTGACAACTTAACTGACCTCTGGGTCTAACTTCATGGAGTATACAACTGGAAGCTTGCCTAGTTTATCTTCAGAAAGAACAGCATAGGTAGAAAAAAATAGACTGGGCAAATTTAGACTTGTGGTCTTTTAAGCTAACATGATGGACTTCCTTACTAAATGAAAGCAGTCCCATTTTCAGTGTCTCTGAGGCCTAATAATGACTGGACATGCCTCTTGACCACATGTAGATGTAACTTCCACCAGTAGAGTAACATGAAAGCATTACTGAGCCTTCGATTTGAATTTCTTCACCACCATATGCAATAAGCTTCACACACTTTGTCATATCAAGCCATTCACCATGACACACTCTAGCAAATGCTTCTGCAGACATAACATTGCACTTTGAGCCAGTATCAACTTTGAGCTCTTTGGGTTTGCCATTTATCAAAGCAGTGCAAAATACTTCATTATTGGCCCATAAATCAACTGCATTAAGCACTGACACACCATTAACATAAAAAGTAGGAGATACCACAGTACTGCTGTCTAATTGATCAACTTGTTTCTTAAAAGGATCCTTTTTAATAAAAGAGCACCCACATAGGTTCATAGGTAGGTACTAGGCTATCGGCCCAAGGGCCTATGTAAGCCTAGCTAGCAAAGTTCCATAGCTTACGCCACCCAAGAAAGTTATTTTCCTGTGCCACTGTCGAGCAGAGACACAGAAGTGATCCCCGGGGTGTATTTCCTATTTCACATCCACAAGATTTTTCTCGAAGAGTGATAATGAAGAACTTTGCTTGACATAGATGGGTAGCTTGTTCCAGAGTATAGGAAGTCTCTGGGACAGGAATCTATCCCTCCAGCGTGTTCTGTTTATTGTGGGGACAAGGTTTAGGTCCCGAGAGCATGTAGCTTGGAGGGATTGGGATTTCTTTAGGTGTAGCATGTCCAACAGCTCTGGGTTTGACATAGCTTTGTATGTTAGGCAGAGATCACCTCGGAGTAGGTGATATGCTACGGAGTAAAGCTGGAGTTTTTTGAGGCGGTCAGTATAGGGCATTTGTTTGAGGCCAGTAATCCTTTTTGTGAGGTACTTCTGTGGCCTTTCCAGCTGCTGCAGATGTCTTGTGAGGTACATTCCAAAAGGGGCATTGTACTCTATAATGGGTCTAATGAGTGACGAGTAGAGGGGAACAATGACGTCTTTTTTCCTGGATGAGAACCCTTTTATGATGAGATGTGCCACGTAGAAGGACTTCCTGACTACTGTGGCGATGTGACTATCAAAGGAGAGACTACTGTCCACATGGGTCCCAAGGTCTCTTGTCACGCATTCAGTGTTAAGTAGATTGCTGCCTATGTGGTAGTTCATGGGTACAGAGTTTTTACCAAAGGGGATGACACTGCACTTTTTGGCATTGAGCTTGAGGCCATGGCTCTGACACCAGGCATCTGTCTCAGTGAGGCCCTTCTGTAGGATGTCCACATCATTTGGGGACTTGACTATGGCTCCTTATTTGCAGTCATCTGTGAACTTCATTAGCCAGAGGCCTTCTGTGTTAGCCTGTACTTCAGAGAAGTAGATACCAAACAGGAGAGGTCCCATTCTTTTGATTTACAAAGTCTTTTGAAATGATTCCACTTATTACATTTGTGGCATCATTGATCAAAAGTTAAGCACTTTTCTCTTTTAGATTCATGATTACCAGCACAATTATGACATTTGGCAATGAAACAAGATTGGGGTCTGCTTTGAGTTTGCTGACTCACTCTTGTGCTTCACTGAGGCTGTGCGAACTCTGGAACTTGCTAGGAAGCTCTCTGATTTACCAGTGGGTGTGGCAGAGATTACAGTTGCTGACATGTGCCTGGGTCTGTTTCTTTTAATAACATGTTGCATACTATCAACACGAGCTTTGCTGCAGTAACTTCTAAAGCTATTCTCATTTGTAAGCTTATTTGTGGGCTTTTCTGTGAGTGAGCTCATATATCTGACAAATCTCAATGGCCTTATTCAAAGTTAAATCACTGTCATAAAGCAAAATCTTTCTCACAGCATCATCTTTAATACTACATACAAGTCTGTCCTTAATTAACTCATCTCTTAAATCACCAAATCTGCATGTTTTAGCTTTGTTTCTCTGGTCAGTTTTATATATATATATATATATATAAGCAACCACTCCCACAAGTGGAAAAAAGCTCGGCTCAGCGTAGTGTGCAAATGAAGTAAATATTCAAATAGAAGTACCACAATCGAAAAGCAGCAAATGGATGCTTGCAACAAACCAGATGAATGGATTCTATTCCTTTATTCGGACAAAACAACGACACGAACACACATCTAATATCCAACAAGCGCTTTCGCCTGGTTATACCAGGCTTTCTCAAGTTGATTAAACATTGCAAATGCTCATCTTTTATAGTCTACTTCTACTTAAAAAACACATTCAATATATGCTAGTTTCATGTTTTAACATATGCACTTTTGCACTTTAAACAACGGCAGCACAATGTTGCACTACTTTAACACTTTTTACTTTTCATTACTTGCATAAAAAGTTTTAACTAATTTATTAATTACTTAATTGACAGTGTTAATTAAGTGCATTTGACCAATGGAAGTAGACTATAAAAGATGAGCATTTGCATTGTTTAATCAACTTGAGAAAGCCTGGTATAACCAGGCGAAAGCGCTTGTTGGATATTAGATGTGTGTTCGTGTCGTTGTTTTGTCCGAATAAAGGAATTGAATCCATTCATCTGGTTTGTTGCAAGCATCCATTTGCTGCTTTTCGATTGTGGTACTTCTATTTGAATATTTACTTAATTTGCACACTACGCTGAGCCGAGCTTTTTTCCACTTGTGGGAGTGGTTGCTTATTTGACTTTAACTTTGTGACTGTTCGTGGTTTTTATCCTTCCATGGCGGAAGATTTAGCCGGCTCTAACTTTTTAGACACTCCGGTGCTGTTGAGAAATGAACAGGATGACACTCCTGTTACCCGAAAGGAATTTAATCAACTTTTTTCCATGATGACTCGCATTAACGATTTACTCTCTGCAACCAAACTTGATGGTTCTTCTACGTTGCCAGGTAACCAGCAACAGAAGCAAACTAGGGAGAGACCGGGTATGCGTTCTCACAAGCCGAATGGCGGTGAAAATACATTTTTTCCAACTCTATCGTCTGGGACTATAGAACAAGACAAGCATGTATTGCAGCATGCACACCAACAAAAGTGCCTTAATGGCCACAGTGCCATCCTTAAGGAGTTCGATTTTCGGGCATGGACGGAACAAGAATTCACTTTCAAACAAGGTACTTTAAACAAACATCATGAACAAATGGATGCTGACTTTGACTGTTTAAGCAACAAACTGTATGCATATAAAAATGCCCAACTTGAAATCTATTACTTAAACGAATGTATTAGGGTGCAACGTGTGCCTAAAGGTCTTAGATGCCTTAAATTACCTAACTCTGCTACCCTTGGTTCTACTTTACATTCACAATTGCTTGAGTTGTTTGACAAAACGGGATTAGAGATTCTAAACCTTATGGTACAAGATTATCAAAGAAAAGCTAACACAATACTGAATGAGCTTACAATTTTAAACGATACCATTGTCAAACATAAGAATTTTTTAAGTGTTAAAAAGAAATATGATGATGTTTTCATTGAGGTTGACCAGCATTGCATTAAAGTAATTGACCGTAAAACCAGAAAATTACAAAGAGATTTGTTAGAATATAAAGAGGGCAAAGCATATCCATTGCCTGGGAGAAATGGGCACAACCATTTAGGGAAAAATTTGAATAATTTAGAAATAATTGACTACGACGATGCTAGCACACCTGTGGTAGAGCCTTTAAGAAGAAGTGAACGCTTAGCACAAAAGGAAAACACTGGTCATCCCCAGGTTTTTCAGTATCCACAGGGCAGACCGTTGGGGCGGAATCATGTATATCACCAACAGAATTGGAGCAGGTGACGCCGATAGAAAAAGTAAGGCTTGTGCATGAAAATGAGAATACCGAGGACCCAGATATATGTTTAGATAGGTGTCAAGTCATTACTGAAAACCATTTTAAGATTTATAATTTTACAGATGTCACTATTACTACTGAATTCTTTAATTTATTCACTAAAGGCCAACAATTTGTTCCCATACGTTCTACGAACCTTCCTAATTTATTAGTGGAATTCAAGTTGTTTGTAAGAAAACTTAATTTGGCTCTTTATTTCAAAGACCAACAGCAAGTAGAGCACACCCTGAGTAGACGAAGTGTTTTCAACCCCCCCACGCACCCTAGTTTAAAGTTTTTGAAGAGTTAGTTGAAAAAACACTTAGAGATAGTTGCAATGCACAATGTAAAACTACTCTGAGCAACTTTGATTTTCACTCTCAACAACTTATTCAACACCTTAACAATGACAATATTAGGGTGATGAAACCCGATAAAGGGGGGGGGGCATAGTCCTTATGTACAACCTAGATTATGATATGCATGTATTCAACATTTTACAAGACGCAGATACCTATGAATTAATTTCAAGAAATGAATACAACTTGGCTGTCGCTAAAATTAACTATATGTTGAAGGACTATCTCTACCAAGGGGGCATAAATGAGAAATTATATAATTTTCTATCCGTCCCTAGAGCAAAAATTCCCACAATTTTTGGAATGCCTAAGGTGCACAAGGGTCTAGCACCTTTAAAGTTTAGACCTATAGTGGCAGGGGTGGGCAGTATCAGAGAACCCTTAGGAATTTTTATAGATCAAAACTTGAAACATTTGATTTCCACCTTCACCTTTATTTGTAAAGACTCATGGGAGTTCATTGGCAGTATCACCCCAAATCTATTTGAACCGGATCTTTTAATGGTCACCATTGACGTTATTGAGCTTTTTCCCAGTATCCCGCTGGACACAGGATTGGACTGGTTTAATGAAACTTTAGCCACTGAATCTAACCTAAATGGAAGCTTGATGAATCTTATAGTAATATTTATGGAAACAGTTTTATCTAACAATTTCATTTACTTCAATGGTGAGATTTTCAAACAAAAGAAAGGGGTGGCTATGGGCGCATCATGCGCATCAGCATATGCCAATATTGTCTTGTATAAATGGGAAAAGACATTCATTCATGCCACTGGATGGAAAGACCATATATTGTTCTATAAACGTTACCTTGACGATATATGTATTCTTTGGAAAGGTGGTAAGGAAACTTTTATGGAATTTTTTAACTACTTAAATTCCACCACCACATTTTTGGCCTTTACATATGAAATTAGTGATTCCTCTCTACATTACTTGGATGTGCTCCTTAAGAAGGATTTGGAAGGTGGCTGTTTTCAAACATCTATTTTTAGAAAAAGCACCTATTCTAATACCTTCTTACACTTTGACAGTGGACATCCAAACTACACTAAGAAAGGAATATTAAAGGGGCAATTCATTAGAGCCTCAAGAATGTCTAGTACTCATGAACTTTTTTTACAAGAATCAGAACTTCTAAAGAAAATGTTCCTAGAGAGAGGTTATCCATCTTCCCTGATTAACTCAGTAGCTTTAGAAGTGACTAAGAAAAGGGACTCTTTTTATCCACCATTGTTAGGTAAGGGTTTACCTGTGCCCTCTACTACTGATGACCAACAAAACAGGCTTAAGAACAACTTTGTATACACTTTTAACAGAGATTCGGTTCTAGTTGAAAACACCATTAATATGTTTTGGCCTATTTTAACAACTCAGAAAGACACCCAACAGTTCCTGCCTGGAAAGGTGGGATTTACTAGGAAAAGGGACATCAACTTGAAAGGAATTTTTGAAAGAAAGAAGAGGAGCACTGACCCTACAACAACAGGGACTAACTTAAAGAAACCAGGAACATATAAATGTGGGGCGTGTAATCAGTGCCCTTACATTATGGAGGAGGAGGGTTATTACCTATCCACTAGAAAATTAAAGATAAATTCTTTTGGCCATTTTACATGCAACTCCAAGGGGGTGGTATACATGGGAACGTGCATTGTGTGTGGTAGTTTTTACATCGGCAAGACCGAGAGGATGCTCAAAAAGAGAATTTATGAGCACCTCTACGACATTGAGAAAAAAAGGGACACTAATGCCTTTTTTAAGCATTTACTCAATTGCCCCAACATGCAGCTCAAATTCTTTGTATTAGAACAGGTTCCACTTGACCCTAGGGGAGGTGATTGGGAGACTTTATTAGAAAACAGAGAATTGATTTGGCAGTTAAAAATTAGATGCCTCTCATCACCCAGGTTTAAATGACACTATTAGTCTTGCTAGCGTCCTGAAGATGAATAGGAACAAACTACATTAGTATTTTCACATGATTTCAATACACTTGACATTTGTCCAACTATATATGTTCAACATTTTTAAATACATTTTTAAATATATTTTTAATATATTGTAATACTTGTGATAAGGTTTTTATATTTGAAACAGCAATTTATGAAATGTTTTGACAGGCTATGTTCCATGTGTTTTGCTACATCTATTACCAAACTATTTATTTATTGTAAATGGAGTTTGTAGTTATTATTTCCTCATTTTCATTACTGAATTATATGTTTAAAAAATTTTTAAAAAACACATTCAATTTATGCTAGTTTCATGTTTTAACATATGCACTTTTGCACTTTAAACAACGGCAGCACAATGTTGCACTACTTTAACACTTTTTACTTTTCATTACTTGCATAAAAAGTTTTAACTAATTTATTAATTACTTAATTGACAGTGTTAATTAAGTGCATTTGACCAATGGAAGTAGACTATAAAAGATGAGCATTTGCATTGTTTAATCAACTTGAGAAAGCCTGGTATAACCAGGCGAAAGCGCTTGTTGATTATTAGATGTGTGTTCGTGTCGTTATTTTGTCCGAATAAAGGAATTGAATCCATTCATCTGGTTTGTTGCAAGCATCTATTTGCTGCTTTTCGATTGTGGTACTTCTATTTGAATATTTACTTCATTTGCACACTACGCTGAGCCGAGCTTTTTTCCACTTGTGGGAGTGGTTGCTTATTTGACTTTAACTTTGTGACTGTTCGTGTTATTTATATATATATATATATATATATATATATATATATATATATATATATATATATATGCTGCAAAAGTTTCACCAGGCTTTTGATCCCTTGTGTAAAATAAGTGCCTTTCCATTGTAATGTTGGTCTGGGGTTACACATTTCTCAAAATTTATATTTTAAGCATTCAGGGTCCTTCCTTGACTCAGCCTGTACAACAATATGATGGTTTTCCCCATCTCCAGCATAAATAGTGGGTGCATACACAATTGAACATTCCCTTTCTATAACTTCTGACCCAGCTATATTAAGTAGAATAAATGCCTTTGTATGGTCATCTTTATCAGAATATGGAGCCTGTATGAAAATGTCATACTCTTGCACAAACACTTTCCAGCTCTCAGCAATATTACTGTAAAACACTAGTGTACCTGGTTTTCGAAAACCATCTGCCATGCCAACAAAGTATGCACAAACACACTGAAAATGTGGCCCTTGTAATTATGTATAAACAAGTTGCCTCTCTGCAGCTTGCAGTAACACACAAATGCACAATAAACTCTTTCAAACATTGTACTTTGAGGAATATGTTCTGAAATGGCTGTCTTTGTGAAATAACTTTACTGTAACAGAGTACTTCACAAACGTGAACACTTCATACACTTCTGATTACTCGGTTAGCCTCAGTAAAAATGAAAAAGTACATGCTTAGCAAAAAAATGCGGTCTGTATGCTTCATTTCATGTTTACCAAATAAGACATAGTTTGAGCAAATTTTAACATTAGAAATTAGTTTCTGACCTGATTTTGCAGATTATGCATGCAGCAAGGGATGGTCCACTACTGTACATACCACTAGAAGTCAAAGTAGAGAAACTGAAGTTCTTTCTGGCTATTAGATATTTGTCTTCTGACACCATGTCACTCATCTTTCTACACTTAGAAGACAAGCAAGGCGGGGTAGCTCATTTAAGATACTTTATTATTTAGAAACACATCAGGATGGATAGCAGCATCTGTAACTAAAAATGAACTGATTAACAGACAGAGCTTACACACATGCATGCTTACATCTCAACAGCTAACTACAAAATGGCACTTTGTCCCTGCATGTGCTCAGTAATCAATACACTTGTACGTGTCCACGGGAGGTTTCTTAAAGAGATATGTACACTGATCTACAACCCTCTCTGTGAAACCAGTGCTCTGTGTCCCTGCTCCAAGTACCTGACACACACTCTTTGAAATTTGATTTTCACACACACACACACACACACACACACACACACACACACACACACACACACACACACACACACACACACACACACACAAACACACACACACCTGGGAAAGGCTGGCACAGATTTACCAGCTATGCCCCCTCTGTCCAGACTGTAAGGTAGATACTGCCACCAGAACACTCCAAAGCCAGCTACTCTAAGGCTCTTACAAGGGTACAAAATTATACTGAATAAAATTGGTGTACATGCATTTGCGCATATAGCCAATGGTCAAACACGAAAATGCTGACTGCATAATGCCAGAACCACAGAATGTCAAAGCTATGGACATCAAACCCAAGAATACCGAATGCCGGCCAGGCCACTATACCCCCCCTCGACCTATGGTAGCACTTGTTGCGGTGGGTGTGCGATCGGGAAATTTGAATTCGATGTTGTGCGTGACATTCTGCGCATTCACATGAATGAGATTCAACAATTAGGTTTGGAATTCCGCCAGATCAACCTTTGGCTGCACGACCAATTGGATGTAAACCAATAAAATTAATACTAATACAAAATGGTAGTGTATGATAAATGCAGCAAGGCTTTCAGGAGTGTTCACAGTGTCACTAAATAAATATAAGTACTCTCAAAGGTTAAATATTCTCTAAAAGACCAGCTACAATGAAAAGTTTAATTATATTTAATAATAAATAATAAAAGAACATGAAAATACTACATATTTATTTAAAATAAATACCAGAATTTCAGTCACAGGAAATATTAGAAATAACACAGATGGAAAGATTCACACAGATACAGGAAAAACAGTACTTAACTAATCTCACTATATTATCCTGACTGATCTAAAAAATTACTGTTTCCTACTTAATTAATAAAGCATGGCAAGATGAAGTGGGTGAGTGTTCTTGTTAGTTCCAAAACAGAGTGCCCTGAGACTTCTGTCTCATTCAGTATTAAAACATCATTTCAGTGCTGGATTACAGAATGACATCACATACATCTGGTCACCTGACTTCTAGTTCCCACACTGCTCCCTTTACTAGAAACTGAGCCAGAATCTTGCACATATATCTTACCATACACAGTCATAGAACTTTGCTAAGATGTGTTTTTGCAGCTGGTAGCTATAAAACCATTTCAAAAACTTCCACCCTTCCAGTGTAGCAATTAGTTCACACCTAAGGACATTACAGTAGGATTCCTAGTCCTGGTTTTCACAGACATTTTGTCTCTTGCTGCAATTAGTAATGTAATATACACTCTTTATGGCCTAAACAAGGTAATTTCATTTCAGACTATTTTTCCAAGTTAGCTGAACTGATATTAACTTCTTCTCTTCCAGTATCCTCTGTTACAATATATTCATTTCAACAGTTACAGTACCAGTCTGACATACAGGTGTATTTCTTTTCTGTCCAGCAGGACCCACTGTTGGTACATTTCTAACACAAGCAGCTTCACAAATACATTTTCAACACACTCTCCTGTACAATTCAGTTTGATATACAAATGGCATATAATTCTTTACAAAACTCCAGATAGCTGTGCTGGCATATGTTACACATCCTCTGCCTTACTTCTGGCATAGTTGACAATACCTCACATCATCACAGATGGATTCTATTGGTCGTGATTGATTCTGTTTTAATCAATTTAAGAAGCATCCTGGAATGTTGCTGGGACCCATGGAGGCTGTGTTTTTGGCTTTAGGAAGCGCAGTAAAGACCTTTTGCCTTGTCATGACTAGTAGGGGGATGGCTCCAAAAGGAAAAATAATGCAGAAAAAACAGAAATTACAAGAACAAGAGGGAAAAAGAGATGTCATCCATTTGTAATTTGACTTCTCCTTTCATGTCATCACAGCCATCTCAAGTGGTAGTAGTCTACCTGGTTCTTCTTTGTTGGGCTTCCCATGATTTTTGTCTGAAAGAGAGAAAAAGGGGAAAATAGTAACACCAGAGTATTTGAACCTATAGTTTGTAAATTGGGATGCCATCAGCAAAAATGAAGAATAAATCATGAACTGTGTGGTACAAACACTGAGCTCTTTGATAATATTGTATTCCAAACCACTCCTTCAGCCTTTGCATCTTGACTCTGCTTCTCCTCTGACTACATATGTTCCATATACTTAGATCCTACTCATGCCTGGTATTTTGTAATTGCTGGTTAGAACAGTAGTATCTACCAATGATCATCCCTACCACAGGAGCTCTGAACATATTGTAAACCCTTCACTGTTTATAGAAAATAATCCCCAGTGACCGTCATTAATATCTCTTATCAGACCGATCTGAAGCCTATTACAAAGCTTAGACTAGGACAACCTAGTGTAAGCCATGTGCCTCCTCATCTGATGCATGCAGCCTACTGCAGTGCATGAGTCCATGCTCCTGAGCCTCCATTTATATTACCTTTTCTTCATGCTTGAATCAATTGCTTATCTTACTTTTTCTCCATGCTGCTGATCCATTGCTCATCTCACACCTTTTCTATTCTACTTATCCTCTGTTTATCTTATCTCTTTCTCCAAGCTGTTCATCTTCTGCATATCTTATCACTTTCACACGCTGACTAGCCCCTGCTCATATTATCCCATTTCCATGCTTCCAATCCGTTGCTCATCTTACCCCTTCTCCATGCTGCTGAACCTCTGTTCATCTTATCACTTATCTATGCTGTTGAACTTCTACTTTTTGTATTACTTCTCCATGCTTCCAATTCATTGCTCATCTTACCCCTTCTTCATGCTGCTGAGTCATCTTACCCCTTCTCCATGCTGCTGAATCTCTACTTTTGTGTCATTTATCCATGCTGCCAATCCATTGCTCATCTTACCCCTTCTCATGCTGCTGGATCATCTTATCCCTTCTCCATGCTGCTGAATCTCTACTTTTTGTGTCATTTCTCCATGCTGCCAATCCATTGCTCATCTTACCCCTTCTCATGCTGCTGAATCATCTTACCCCTTCTCCATGCTGCTGAATCTCTACTTTTTGTAACACTTCTCCATGCTTCCAATCCATTGCTCATCTTATCCCTTCTCCATGCTGCTGAATCTCTACTTTTTGTGTCATTTCTCCATGCTGCCAATCCATTGCTCATCTTACCCCTTCTCATGCTGCTGGATCATCTTATCCCTTCTCCATGCTGCTGAATCTCTACTTTTTGTGTCATTTCTCCATGCTGCCAATCCATTGCTCATCTTACCCCTTCTCATGCTGCTGAATCATCTTACCCCTTCTCCATGCTGCTGAATCTCTACTTTTTGTATCACTTCTCCATGCTGCCAATCCATTGCTCATCTTACCCCTTCTCATGCTGCTGAATCATCTTATCCCTTCTCCATGCTACTGAATGTCTACTTTTTGTATCACTTCTCCATGCTGCCAATCCATTTCTCATCTTACCCCTTCTTCATGCTGCTGAACCATCTTACCCCTTTTCCATGCTGCTGAATCTCTACTTTTTGCATCACTTCTCCATGCTGCCAATCCATTTCTCATCTTACTCCTTTTTCATGCTGCTGAATCATCTTACCCCTTCTCCATGCTGCTGAGACTCTGCTCATTTTTACTATTCTCCATGATGACAATCCTTTCCCTTCTCCATGCTTTCTAGCATTTGTTCACCTTATCCTTTTTCCATGCTGTGGAGCTTCTGCTCATCTTATTCCTTCTCCATGGAAGTGTCTGTGCCTCAAAATGAGTTCATCTAAGGTCATCTTTAAGTCAGACATCAGTTGTGAAGGTTAACCAAACTATTCCCCATCCTCACATAGTCAAAGGCCTCAGAAACTATTTAAGGCTGCTGTGCAAGTCCCATGTTTGCTATCATGTTCCTCAACAATAAAATAAGGTCTGCTTCCCTAGCAACATGGAGGGCTCAACTAACATCAGTATAAATGGCTTGAAGCTGCACTAGTGGGGATCAGTCAGTCATCCTGGATCATAGGATTGTATCTTATATTGAGCCTGGCTCAAATGGGCCACTTCCTGGAACTTACTTAGGGCATAGTTCAACCCACCATCACTGTCATCATTAGCAACAGTAGCATTATCACCATTAGCAGCAGTAGCAGCAGAAGCAGCAACAGCATCAAAGACTAGTCCTGATTGCAGAATATTACAGCTATCTTGGACCTGCAACAAAAAATAACAAAGCAACAAGTCACTGCATTCCAATATTTTTTATTCCAGTGCCCTCCTTGAAACAAAAACAAGGGCTTCATTTAGGTAATAGTCATCAGATGCTTGTACTAACAATATTGTTATAGTTCACGATTTAGGCTTCATTTTTGCTGATGGCATCCCAGTTTACAAACTATAGGCTCAAATCCTCAGCTGTTACTATTTTCCCTTTGGCTATCTTTCTGACAAATTACTCCATCTTTCTGCTGTTCACTAATTACACTGTAGTGGAAATAAGGATGCTGCCTGCAACTCTACCAAATGATCATTGGATTTGCACCTTATATCTTCAAGATGCATACAGTCACGCTCGATGGAGCTCCATATGGTAAGCACCAAAGGCAAGATAACACACTTCCCAGGACTCTTGTCATAGGGGACTCCATTGTAAGACATACTGATCCCTTCTAACTAGGCTGAACAAGTAGAACATAATGGTTAGTTGCTTATCTGGATCCAGGATCTGCCGCTCAAGTCATTACACCACAGGTACCAGTGTATTTCCACCATAGTCCATGTAGTTGTAAATGACCTATGATGTTCCTCCATGGATTATTTGAAGATAGACATTATGTATGGGTTAGGGAGGAACTCTTCTTCACATGGATGGGGAGCCTGTTCCAGAGAGGGAGTAGTCTCTGGGATACAAACTTCTCTCTCCAGCAGGTACTATTTATATCACAAGCAAGGTTTAAGCCTTTAGAATGGGTATTTTTGGTGCTGTTTGTTTTGTGAATATGCAGGAGGTCCATCAGAGTGGGGTCCAATTATGCTTTGGATTTGAGACATAGATTTTACCTCAACAGCCTGTAGGAGATATAATACTGGAATAGAGCCTTGAGGTGGTCTGCGGAGGACATGTTAATTATGCCCTGTATTCTTTTAGTGAGGAGCCTCTGCACACAATCCAATTTTTGGATGTGCATGGTTTGGTACATACTAAAGGGGGGATTTTACTCAATGGTAGGTCTGAAGAACACTGAATACAATGGAACAATAATCTCCTGGGACCTAAATGCCATACCTTGTTTATAAGTTACACAACTTTAACTAAGGAGTATGTACTGGCTGCTCTAGCTAAGGCCGGGAATACAGCCTCAGTGGGCCCCAATAACATCCTGGGATGGCTCCTGAATAGTCTAAAATACAACTTATGAGGACCCTCTGGAATCACTATATAGCTATAGTCTTAAAACAGGCTTTGTACCACAAGAATGGAGGACTGCGATGGTCATCCCCCTTCATAAGGGAGGACTTTCAACAGATCCTGGAAACTAAAGACCCATTAAAGGTTACAAAGTCACACAACTACATTTAAAGACCTCCTTAAATCACACCTCTATGCTAACCCTCTTTGCAACTGCAAAGACTCCCCCTGAATCCTCACCGCATTGTAGGCAGGCTACCCCCTGAAGCCTCTGATGCTTACATTATACTGTCACTTATGTGCATTGTATATTTTGTAAATATTGTAAATATGTACCTACTTCTGGGTACCTTATGTACATATATTGCACTACTGTTGTAAGACATGTGATCTCCTGACTGTACTATGAGATTGCTTTGCATTTAACTGTTTTTTGTCTCATATGTTAGCATTCTACTACTTGTTATCCAACTATTATTATTGCATTCTACTGTCACTCTTTAATAACCTATGTATTCACATTGTAACTTCTTGGAACTTTTCTCCCCCGGACTCTACTAAAAGTGGACACCTGTTGTCCAGTCGGATTTATCCTGGTAAAACAAATGTTAAATAAAAAATAAATAAAATTAGTCTGACTAGTCTTATTTACAAAGCCATGGAAAGGAAGAAGCATAATGGAAGTTATCAACAAGGACGTAGGAGACCTTCAGACGCTGGATCTGTCCCAGTTTGGCTTTGTTAAAAGAAGGGCATGATTACTGAACCTGGCTGCCTTCTTTGAAAAGGTCACTTAGACAGTGGGTGGGTGAAAGCAGTGTATACTGCTTACCTTGATGTCACTAAAGCTGTTGATAAAATACTCTGTTCGGCATCATCAACAAATGTATGGCAGTAGGCATAAATGCCTATGTACTCGATGGATAACTAGTTGGCTCATGAATAGTACCCAAGAGATTAGGATTAGCGAGACCACCTCCACAAATAGGCCAGTCACCAGTGGAGTCCCTCACAGCTCTGTGCTTCCGCTTCTGTTTGGTATTTACGTCTTGGATTTCAGAGTCAATGTGAAAGGCCTCTTGCTGACCAAGTTTGCAGATGACTGCAGACTGGGAGCAGTCATTAAACCCCCCCCCAAGATGAGAACACCCTTCAGGAAGGTCTAACATAGACAAATACTGATGCTAACATCATGGCTTAAAACTCAATGCCAAGGAATGCATTGTAGTAACTTTTGGGAGATCAGCTACCCTGGGTAACTATGTTATCAATAAAACACCCATAAAAGTTGATTCACCAGTCAGGGATCTGGGAAGTCATGTGGATAGTAACCTAGCCTTCGACCAGCATGTGTCCTAGGTAGTATGAAAATCCTTCTGTGTTGCTCCATTTATAAGTAAGGGCATAGCAACTACATCAAAAGAGGTCATTCTCCCACTGTACTCAGTCCTCATCAGACCCATCATAGAGTATAATGCCTCCTTCTATATGTACCTGACCAGACATATGCAGCAACTGGAACATCTATTAAGGTTCCTTACACAAAGAATACAGGGAGTGTATAGCATGTCCTATACTGATCACTTCAAAGCCCTGTCTCTTTACTTTAAATCATACGGACTTCTTAGAGGTAATCTTTGCCTGGTGTACAAGGCATCTTTTTTTCATGAACCTTTTACACATCCACAAAAGAAACAGCATCAGAACTACTAGATAAAAAGACCTAAATTTTACTTATGACATAAATAGGACATATCGGAGAGACAGCTTTGTTTCTCAGAGAATTTCCATTCTGTGGAACAGGCTCACCATCCTTGTGAATCAGAGTTCCTCCCTAACCCTAATTAAATGCAACCTGGACCAGTGGATGGGTATTCAGAAATTCACCCCTGGTCTGGCAATTACGTCTCTGATGGACAAAGGCAGTCAGTAAATCACCCCTATATAAATCAGATTTGTGGGTCACATTTGGGTTGCACGGCTAGTCTTATAAGGACCCTAGTGGTCATTAGTGTATTATACACCATGAACCTATGAATAGAATGTATTCTTGAAACTTTCTTTGCTTCCAGTTTGGATCAAATCACTTGCAATTTTATTGTTTCCCCTTCAGATTTTTACCTATTACAGGAAGGCCACTACATTGATGGCAGTTAATGCAGCCCATATCAAATCAGTTCCCTGTATGATTGCTTTTGTTTTGTAGGAGACCCTGACCTGATTTTGGGTGAATAACCATCCATTGAGCTATTCAGCATGTTGGGAGTTGTTAGGTCTATAAGTTAAATTGCAATGCTTAAACCTAGCTGTCTTTTCAACAGTTTCACTGTCATAACCCCATGTAGATATTTGTTGTTAATCAGAAATATTTTTGAAATAAGTTAATGAATGACTTCTTTTCACTGTAAGGGAAGCTTATTCTAAAATCTTGGAATACACTGTGAAATGCATCCATCATATTTTTCTTATAACTAATATGTTCATTTTTGGTATAGTTCCTGATTTAGTGTTTGATCCCCAGTGGTACATCCCATTCCAGGCATACATTTTCAAACAGAACGAGATCAGACATTTCCTTATAGACCAGGCAAAGGTCTTCTCTAAGTAACTGTTAAGAATCAGACTATGGCAGCTTTAGGCAGTCTTTCTGAATAGTTCAGTTTTCTCAACCCTATGATGTTTATAGTAAGGATGTATTGTATCTTTCCATATTGTTCCCTGGTTGCTTCTTCAAACTCTATAAAACACAGCACTGCATTCTGTAACAGGCCGGACTGGTGAGAAATAAAGTGGTACAGTGGTCTCCCTGGAGTGACTATATAGGCTCTTTAGAATTACACTGTAGAATATGTTTCCTGACTTTGATAGATACGTACTGTTTACAGCTCTGGGCATCTTTTACTGAAGCAGTCATTAGAATATTTGTAATTCATAGCAATTCCTCAGTTTTATTTCTGAGAATAGTCCAGAAAGAAATTGCCCTAAAATAGACCCCTGTAGGAACACCACTGGTATGTCTCAACAGGATAGGCAAGTAACTTCCACCCTGGCTTGCTGTGTCTTGTTGCTTGAGCAATGTCTTTACCCATTAAATTACATGGGGATTACCATTTATTGGTTTTAGTCTGTCATCTATTCCCTTATGTGCTGTGATGTAAAATGCCTAGGCAAGCTCCAGATAATTAGCTGCCTCTTGGTCAACTTCACTTTAGCTATGATACTGTTCAAAGAACATAAATGCTTCAAAGTATGTGGCTTTACATTTTGATTTCTATGTACAATCAGAACACCACTCATCAGGATATGTTTATCAGAGAGTACTTTCACACCTCATGCCCCACTTTGCACCTGCAGATGCTAATATTCTATGACCAAGCATAGCCATGTCAGTTTATGCAATGGTTATGCAAACTCAAGAGAACTTATTGACTGCTGAGTCAAAAGAGAGCAATTGTAGTGCATAGTAACATCAAGGTATCAACATCAGTCACAATTATTATTTTTCCTCTTTTTTATTATTATTATTATTATTTTTAAATAATCTCCTATATTACTTAATTGTATTAGATCAATAAAGTAATTAAGAATTGTATACTACTGAGCAGTAATATAATTCCAACAATGTAAAAACTCTCATCTTCACCTTGTTATTTAACCCACCTTGTTATGATGTTATTACACAGTGGCACACACCTTATCGTATCTTATTGCATAATCATCACTGTTTTCATTTCTAAGATTGGAATGTTCTTCTTCAGAAGCCACATTAGAGTGCAGAATGTTGTATTATTTATAGCACAGAGCCATGCAACAAAATGTTTAATGCCACAAAAAAGCAGTTATAGACTACTTTAGTCTTTAAGAAGAATATGGGACCAAAACTTAGGAAAGGGATTCCACTATTATAGCAACAGTACATAACATATACCTTAGTTGGTAGCAACGCCAGGCATGACTAAATGTTATCCTTTGTTATTTTAATAAACTTTCCAAAACAAGGCTGCTGCAGTGGGATAGAGGGATAAAGTCCTAACTACAGCCCAGCCAACCTGGGTTTGATTAGTGGCTCTGGTGACTGACAGAGTGGCAGGGAGGGATGGGTATACCCATCCTAGGGAGGAGGGTGCTCACTGGTGACACCCCTTAAGAGGAGGTGTGGTTCAAAGAGGGATATTGCCTTCAGATGCAACCAGCAAGCATGGGAGATGGGGATGGGCAGAAGTGGTTAGGACATGCAAAAAAAAAAAAAAAGGCAACATCGGAGAGGAGAACAGATGGCAGAGCCCTCAGTATGCCCTCGAAATCCATGACCAGTCCCAGCAATACTGGAGCAAGTCCAGGGGGTAGGAGGATGCTGGTAGACCAGGCATGGATGTGGGGCACTGGGGGCACAAAATAAAAAAGAAAAAACTTCTCAAAACAAATCTGCAAAACTTCACCAAACAAAAGTAAGAGTCTTAATAGCCAATATAAGGATGGAGAAGTAGGAGAAAGTAATTAGAAAATATATACATATGTGCTTTAGATTCATTTTGCTCCATAATGTTTTCCTGACTAGCCATAACTTTCTGTTTCCAAGTCTCTACCACCTCATTATGCCTGCTGTTAACCATTAACTGCTAGAAATAATATAAATGATTACAGCAAATATTCTTGTAGGCATAATTATGAACAACTGTGCTACCTCATGCAACACAGCAGAGAAATATGGCAGTATCAAGTAGTATGTAAACTAAATAGCCTTTTGTCAGCACTTCTGATGAATAGGTAACATTGTTCTTGTCTATTACTCTTTAGTGATTTTGTCTTTTGTTGGTTATTTGTTATGCATGTACATTCACAGCAGGTATGACAACTTGAAATAATAATTCCAATAAAGTATCAATGCATCGTCTTATATGGAACACTTGTTCCACAAATCAGCATTAGGCAGGAGGCTCACCTGAAAGGTGCTGGCTTTTCAGTGTTTCACAGCCTTTCATATTCTTTATAGTGTGAGAATAACATTACGTAAGGAAAATGTAGATAAAAACACAGCATTCCGTATCCTCTTGTAATGATCAGAACAAATGTGGATAGTACTCTGTGGGCTCAAAACACATTTGTGTGAAGGGTTATATACTTTTTCTTTTTCTGCACCATACCTCTAAAGGGCTATACCTTAGGCAAGGTGTGCATTTTATACTAACATCGATTCCCTGCATATGCTCAGAGGCTGCACATTAGGTTGCTTGTAGTACTCTTGCTAACAGTGTAATGGCGCTGCAATGAGTATTTCAGTTACCTCCTTCAAGAAATGTATAAAAGGTTCAGAATGTATTGTATGTACTGTGAATGAGTCAGTCATCAAACTAGTGACAAACTGTTTTATCATACTAGTAATATAGTTCTTGGGCCTGACATGAATGCTCCTACACATATGGAGAAACTATATAAAGTGATTATTTCCTTTTTCAAAGTTTCATGACCTTACTTTTCAACAGTATCAGCATATCTTCAGGGGAGGTCCTTGCTATGGAGGTTTATGCCCAACTGCATGCTGCACTACTCAAATGTTAGGGAAAGAAAATAATCTGCATGCAATTGTAACAATCACTGTTTCTGTTTTATCTTCTCTGTTGAGATATTTTGGCATGTACGTGTCCCGTCCTTTTCTTTGTGCAAAGACAGAATATTATAGACTTTCATTTCTGTCTTGACTCAGTAGACAACCATAACGACTGTAAAGGTTAACATTCTGAGTTTAGTGCATATATCTTTAAGCTTAGATTAACTCATGAATATGTAACAAGAAGCAGCCAATAGGAGATGTTTTAACTGTATAAATGTAGCCTATGTACTTGAAGGTCTTTGTTACATGATCTGATGAAGCTCAAATGAATGAGTGAAAGCGCTTATCTGACCTGCAGTGGAATTAAATTTGGATTTTAACCTGAGGATTTTGCCTTTCATTTGGATTTTAACCTGAGGATTTTGCCTTTCATTTCTACTTGTGACTCTGCATCAGCCTAGGTGCTCCTTTTGGTTTCATTAATATTATTTAAGTTTTTCTGGAGCACTGGGCGTTTATCCTGTTTGTCAGCAAGTGGTTTGTTCCTATTCTGAGTTTAGTGTTAATGTCACTGATGTTAACGTAGTCAGTATTCTCTTTTGATAACCAGTCAAGAATATTGTTCATGAGTGATCATTTTCAGCCAACTTTATCATCCATATCCAGCACTGTATTTGGCAGTTTTACCATCCCAGAGTGAAAATCTGAGCCTATGTTTCTGCTAAACTATTTATATCACGATGTTCTTATGTACTAGTGAAATGGTTAATTCCATTTTTAATGAAACACTCTTCTAACTTGAAGCGTGTGTCGTTGTTATTAAAATCATTGTTCAACAATCTTGTAATTCTACTATTTCAGACATATACCATTTAGATATGCATTTGCTTCATCCATGAACACACTTTTCAGGAGTTAGCTGACAAAATCAATGTGCAGTCCTTTCCAACACCCTTGTAGAAGCTCCTGTGGATGCGAAGAAGCTTGCCTAGACATTTATCATTCCATCTGTCATAGTACCCTATACTCAGTTTTATTATCTAATGTTGACCACTGAAACAAAATGTTATGCCAAGTCTTTTACAATAATAGTGTAACCAGCATGTAGTTCATGTAATGCTGCTTTTTCAACCTTGCATTAAATGATACACTCCTCTCATATGATTATGTCTATGATGTAAGACCTGGTAATAAGAAAGAAGGAGGCTGTCTGTTATTATACTAAAGCCATATCAAGGACACCATCCTAGCCAAAGGTAACAGATATAGACCCTAACTGCATTCTCTTAAAATTCAACACCAAGAAAACAAAACCTTACGTACTGCAAAAGGATGTCTTCCTCCTCCTTCATCTGTTTCTAAATTCAATCCCTAATCTCTGATGAAGTCCCACCTAACAACTTCAGTTAAGAAAGGACCATGCAACAAAAACAAACACCTGATTATCCTGTGAGATTTCAACATTATCTTCTCAGCCTCCCTCTCAAATGACATTTCAGAATTTCTAAATAACAAGGAACTCTTGGAGCTAATCACACAACCCATCACCCACACAAATCTGCACTCCAGTAATCACCCGTCTCTTGAACTACTAATCACTAATGAACCATTAAATGTCTCCAACATTTCCGTTCTCCCTGCTACCTTCACTGGTCACTCACCTGTCATCTTTCAGATCAACAATCTGTCTATGAAATCTCCCACAAAACTGATCTCCATCAGGCCCCAGTCCACATAAAATATCACCATATTGAAAAAAACATCTAGGAAACTTTATCTGGTCTACCATACGGAATATCCTTTAAATTAATATATCAACTACAACCCTAACCCAAATACTCAGCCAGCTCTAGGACAAATTCTTCCTCGTGTTAAAACAAATTTTTAAAGAGAACAAAACCTATGGCTCATCAAGGAGCTTAAATCTCTCGTTGAGATAAAGGATGAAGCCTGGCAGTCTTGGAAAAACAATCCAACCCCTGACAACCAAGCTTTCTTTACCATACTCCAGAATGTGGCTAAATAATCCATACAGAGGCACAAAGCAAACCATCTGAAATCCAAGCAACTTTCCCTCTTTAATAAACCCAAACACTTCTGGCATGAGGTCAGTCTACTCATTAGATGCAAATCCTTTGACATCATATAATCTCAGTTCCTAATTCAGACTAATCTAGGACCACTTCCATGCTCTGACTTTGTCAGGAGAATTTAGCTGCCTTTCCCAAACTGTAAACAATCTCCACTCCTCTCCCTCTCACCTCCTCTTCCTCTCCCTCTCTCTTTCTGAGCCCCCTCTCATCCTCCCTTTCTACTTAAAAAAAATCACAAAAATAAATCAGTAACTTATTTCAAAACAAAACCACAGACCACCCCCCAGGCTCAGACCACATTTTCCCTGGTTTGTGTACCACTGCAAGCAGTTTCTAACCCAGCCTCTTCATCACATTTTAACCTTTGCCTGACAAAATATAATGCCAAACATTTGGAAAGCAGCTCTCATTACCCCCTGCCCAAACAATGTAAACCTCAAAATACATCACAATTACATTCTATTTCTATCCTACCCACTTAAGAGATGTAGGTGTCTGTTTAGCAAGGTGCTAGAAAAAATCATTTATATCCATGTCTCAAGCTACATTCAGCAGTACTAGTTCCTTACGCAAAACAGCATGGATTCTGGACAGGTTGTTGTATAATAGCAGTACTTTTGTGTCTAACTGATGACTTTCTCCTTAACATGGACTAAAGTAATGTGGCAGGAGCAATATTCGCTGACTTACAAAAGCCTTTGACCTAATCAACTGCCAACTCCTCCTTCTCTCTCTTTCTATCTCTCTCTCTCTCTCTCTGTCTCTCTGTCTCTTCAGAGCATTGGCATTAGTAATACAGCCATCATGTGGTTCAAGTAGTTCTTGTTAAACATATTCTTCAAAGTTAGTCTTTTCCTACCCTGAGCCCACCCCTCGTTTAATGGGAGTACCCCAAGAGTTTATCATAGCTCCTCTTCTTTGTCTTCATTAATACGCTACCTCATGAACTTCCTACTCTATTACTCATCTTCTGTGCTGATGACATGGTAATCTTTAACTCTAGCCACAACCAATCTGCAATAGAAACACAACTGTAAAATTACTTTAACTCCCTCTATTCCTGCCTCATTAACCACAAACTAAGCCTTAGCCCTACAAAAATAAAAATCATGTTGTTTGGCACCACCCCAAAACTTATAAAGTCAGCAGACTCACTCTATATCCCTAGCTTTTGAAGCACACCAGTAGACATAACCAACTCCTTCAAATATCTTGGTTTGTAGTTAGAGCAGTGACTAACATCCCATACCAATATACCGAAATCAAAGGTAAAAGTTAACTCCTCTTCTGGGCAGGGATAATTTCATTTTATATATCCAAACCAGCCAGGGCTGCTATATCCAAAAGAGTCCTTCTGGCCTAAAGAGAATATGGACCACCCATAATAGCCACAGCCTTAATAAAAATTTCTCCACACTACAAACTACTGAAAACGTAATATTCTGCTTCATCATTAACTTATCCTTTCATGAGCACCGTTGCTTCACCCACAAAAAAGCAAAATGTCTCCCATTGTAGCACAGAGAAGACCTACTACTAGACTCTGTCATCTTCAACCTTTTCAGTGTAGCTCATTCTCAACACTAGCATCCAAACATTATATTAAATGCCTACTGTATCCTGAGACGCTTCCCCTAAACAGCCACCTACATCACCCCCCCCAGAAATCAGGCTACACTGCACCAACCACTCTTTCTCCATCCTCGCTGCTAAAATCAGGAAATCTCCACCCCCCCCCATTTAAAGGAACTGCAATCCCCCTTCCCAGCCTTCACAGCTGATCTTTAAAAAAATCCTCCATAAATGAAATTGTGCTTTGCTACACAGCAGGCCGCATCATGTAAGGACCTCTCAACCTTTAGCTTTACTCTCTCTCAACTACTAACACCTCTTAACTTCACCTCTTCTACCCTCCCCTGCCATGACTCTCATTACCCCAGAGCATTTCCATCATAAACTAACCCTCAAATATCATGTAAAATTGTAAAATGTACATTTCTTTCATAATTGTTACTACATCAATGCATTGCTGCTGTACAGTTTTTGTTTTATAGTGTTACTTTCTGTTCTTTTTCTGATATGTATGACTTATTGAATTATTTCACCTCGGGCAGTACTTGCAAATAGTCATTTGTGATTAGTCTACTTCTTCAGTAAAAGCATTTAAAATAAAATAAAATAAAAATAACTCTGGTCCCTGAAAGATCTTTCTGTAGAGAATGTTAATATCTTTCTTCTTGTGATACAATTTTATGCTCTGAGCTACTCTTTGAAGCCTGCCTTACATCATGAAGGTGAGACAGTTCTCTGCTAGTTCTAGTCAAGTGTGAAGCTATTTCAGTTTTTCTTCTGATGCTTCTTAATCTTCTACAGTAACATTTATACACTCTATCATCCCTTTCATTGCCTTAAATGTAGACTCAAGTAATGTCATTACTGAGGCAGTGTTTGCATTCATTTGTCCCTTTGACATCCTATACTCAGTTTAGTAATCACAGGCTGATAGCATGAATTTACGTCTATGTGTATACATTGCTGTTTGGAAGGCACTCTTGTACTCAACAAGTATTGTTAACAATGGTTTGTGATTTGCAACCAACTTGAATTTTCACCCTTGTAGACACTGATGGAATTTGTTTATTCAAAAACTCAAAATAATACCCTCTTTTTCAATTTATGAATATTTTTTCGGCTAGGGAAAGAATTTTAGAAACGTTGTCTTTTCTCACCTGAGGGCATAGTATGTTGCATTATTGCTCAGGTACTATATGCTGAGGTATTGCATGACAGTATCAGTACAATAAAGTGTAATGAAGTATCAGAATGTACACTGATGTATCACACAGTAGTAGCGGTACAATACTGCATACTGGAGTATCACATGGTAGTCGGTGAAATATAGTATGACATGTTAGTGTTAGTACAATACTATGTACTAAGGTATGACATGGTAATGTTAGTATAATACTAACACCTCTTATTAGTGTTGGTGTAATTGTGCATACTGATGCATCAAATAGTAGTAGCAGTGCAAGACTGTGTACTGAGGTATCACATGGGAGTGTAAGTACAATACTGTGTACTAAAGTATGACATGGCAGCTTCATTATAATACTTTGTCTTGAGGTTTCACATGTTAGTGTCAGTGAAGTAGTGCATATTGATGTATCACATAGTAGTAGCAGTGCAAGACTGTGTACTGAGGTATCACATGGGAGTGTCAGTACAATACTGTGTACTGAGATATCACATGGTAGTGTCAGTAAAATACAGTGTAATAGGTTCATAGGTTCATAGATTAGTACTAAGCTAACTGCCCTTGCGAGCCATTTTAAGCCTAGCCAATAATCACTTGTGAGACTCAAACCCTGCACCTTGTGTTTGCAAGGCAAACACCTTAACCATTAGGCCACCCTCCCACCCTCCCAATAATGAAGTATCACATGGTATTGTTGGTAAATTAGTGTGTACTGATGTATCATAAAGTAGTGGCAGTGCAATACTATCACATGCAGTCAGTGCAATACTGTATACTGAAGTCTGACATGTTATAGTTAGTAAAATACTATACACTATGGTATGACATGGTAGACTCAGTATACTTTATGCTGAGGTATCACATAGTAGTGTCAGTCCAATACTGTGTACTGAGATATCACGTGGTATTGTCAGTACAATACAGTGTAATGAAGTATCAGTTGGTAGTGTTGGTGAAATAGTGTGTACTGATGTATCACTTATTAGTGGCAGTGCATACTGCATACTGGAGTGTCACATGGTAGTTAGTGCAATACTGTGTTCTGAGATATGACATGGCAGTATTATTAAAATAGTTTGCACTGAGGTATCACATGATAGTGTCGGTAAAGTAGTACATACTGTGTACTGAGGTGTCATAGGGTAGGGTCAATACAATACTGTGTACTGAGGTATTGTATGGCAGTATCAGTGAAATAGTGCTTACTGATGTATTACATAGTAGTAGCAGTGCAAGACTGTGTATTGAGGTATCGCATGGTAGTGTCAGTAGTATACTGTTTATGTAGGTATCACATGTTAATGTCAGTGAAATAGTGCATACCGATATACCACACAGCAGTAGCAGTACAAGACTGTGTACTGAAGTATTACATGGTAATGTCAGTACAAAGCTGTGTACTGAGGTATTATAGCAATAACCTACGCCTGGGTGTGGGTAATGCTAAATTTACCCATGGTTGGTGTGGTTTGGTCCCGAGGGCGAAGCCCGAGGGACCAAACAAAGCCAACCGTGGGTAAATTTAGCATTACCCACACCCAGAAGTGAGTTATTGCTATTATACCATGACATTATTTAAGAAAAGAAACTATTACTTTTCTTAAATAATGGCATAGTATAATGCCTGTTTACTGCCCTTCCACAGATGTCTGGCATCCGCGGCAGTTCTGATGTACTGCGTGCCTGCGCAGTACATCAGAGTTGAGCAAAAGCAACGGAGAAAGCAAGATCTCCGTTGCTTTTTTAGTAAGCTATGTTAAATGAGTTTAACATAGCGAGACAGTTTAAAATAAGCAACGGACATCTCCGCTGTTTATTTTAACTGTCTCGCTATGTTAAACTCATTTAACATAGCGAACACTAAAAAGCAACGGAGATCTTGCTTTCTCCGTTTTTAAACACTGTCTCGCTATGTTAAATGGGTTTAACACAGCGAGACAGCTTTAAAATAAGCGACGGAGATCTCCGTTGCTTATTTTAAAGCTGTCTCGCTATGTTAAACCCATTTAACATAGCAAGACAGTGTTTTAAAATCGAAGTTATACTAATGGAAAAAAGTCCGGGCGACCGGACCTTTTTCCATTAGTATAACTCGATTTACAACGGGCACGCTGGCCAATCAGCGTGCACGTTTTGGGGGGATCATGGTATAATATATGGTAGTGTCAGTGCAATACTACATCAAGAAGTATCCCATGGTAGTGTCAAGTGTCAAGTCTTGCTCATAATATACCATGACTTTGCCAAAAGGTTAGTAATGCTTTGCATTTTGTAAGTATACATTCTATGACTCATTTCTATTGCCATAGAATCACTTCCTATAATAACTTGTACAAAGATGCCAATACTGTACTCTAGTTTGTCAAAAAAACTTACCCCAGTAGTTAACTAAGCAAAGCAATATTGCAGTTCTTTCACACAAGTGCATTGGGAGTAATGTTATGAGTTGCTTTCACTTTCTTATCTGAAGGATGGATCCATGTATATCCAACACATCTCCCAAATACTCAGTCTATGACTCGCCAAACTTGCATTTGCTTTCTTTACCCTTAGTCAACATTTTTGTATTCTCTGCACCTCATCACTGAGGTGCTCACTCTGTGACTTACAAAAATACTCCTAAATCAGCCAGATATACTAAAATATTTAGATATTTAAATTTTTTTCTTGACTCTTTGGGAATGAAAGGTATATAAATTGATTTAAATGGTAATCTGCTATATATAAACAAGCATTTTATAGATATGTATAGCACATATTTCTTAAAATCATGATCAAGCAATGCTTGTTGACAAGCAGATGTTGTCAGTTTTTTAAGAACCACATTCCATTACTTAATATGGCCAGTGATGCTTTCAGTTTTGGTGATGCTTAGATTTCCTGAGCTGGCAGATTTGCTTATCCTTAACCTATAATCACCAGACGAACAATGGGAATCCCTCGTTGCCATTGAACAATAGGTGCAGTCCATTCACTGCCCTAATATGGATTGTCAACTAGTGTCCACTTAAAGCTACAACCAGAAAAACAAATCAGGTGAAGCCATGACTAGATAAAAAACATTTTTTGGGGGGAATTTTTGATTTTTTTTTTAAATCACAGTCAATGAGTTGCAACTTTAGCAGCTGTGCTCCTCAAGTTGAAACGTATCCACTTTACCCTCAACCACAAACGAGGGAACCTAACTAATAATATTCTGTCTTTTTAAACTCTCTAACTGGTTATCTTTTTTGTCTTCTACGAGTGGCATGAGACAGCTCTTATAGAACTTTGGAAGAACATTTATATTCCCTAAAATGGCAACTTTCTTACTCCACAGACTGCATAGTGTTTCCTAGAACACTTCAGAATACCTTTGTAGTAATTATTCTATAGACTTAGTTTAACCCATTCGATGTATTTTGACTTGTACACATGATCTGTTTTCTGTTTAACACAGGCTTCTGTAAGCAGGTCATCCTGCACTAAGCAAGATTATTTTCCATCACTAGAACTAAATAAAGACAGTTGTTCCTTTTGTTTTTTTTCCAGCCTGCTGTAACCATAAACTGGCGCAGTACTGACAGACATTTTCTAACATATATTTGACTAAGTGGCTTATACTGCTCTCTTGTGAAACATTGACGGGGATTGCTGTCTCTATATGAATATCCATTCTTCTTATTTTATCATGTACCAGGAAAGTAGACATAAACAACTCTTTTTACCTTATCATTTAATATTGAAAACACAGACCAGTCTCTTTTAACTTTGGAAAAAGTAGTTTGTATTATTTTTACAAAAATGTTCATGTTTATTCAGACTGAATTATTCTATGGCATGAACTTTTGATGTGCTATAACTTCCCACAGTAACAGTACTGTGCTTTCTTAAAGTTGGTCTTGTTGCCAGTGTTTTTCATTATTTCAGTGAGGACATCTTTTTCCTTTCTGGTTATTTGTCTGAATTTCAGTTGTATGTAATGAAACAGTAAGTACTTGGTGCTTTCTCATCTGTTTCTTATCTTTGTTTGCTGTTTTCATAACAAGTGTATTTCTGAGTGATTTGGGGAAATTACCTTCAGTTCAGGTAACTACTTCCTTTGGCATACTTCACTGTTGGCACCATAAAATCCATAGTACGTTATCGATAATTCAATCCAAATTCCCAGTTCATGGTACACTGCTTCAACTCAGCTGCAAACCCATTGCTTTATTGGTAATCCAGTTACAGTGGTTAAACTAAAATCTTTTTATTATCAGTAGTTTTGGTTCCTAATGTTCCTTTAGCATTTCAGTTATTTGGTTTTAACTTTTTTATCTTTTGGTCTCATTGGCTGAATTAAGTTTTGAAGCAATGCATAACTGGAAATATCTATAACACAAAGTAATGTAGTTATGTCTTGATCTTCAGGAATTCTACTTGCACAAAAAATGTTCTGATTTTCCGACATATGTTGACCATGATTCCATGATTGCCTTAAATATATCAGTTTTAGTAACTGAGTCATCTTCACATCAACGTAAACTATCTCATCGTGATATACAGTTCTGAGAAAGGACATGGATGGAGGCCATGTATAGTCTTTAGGCTCACTTTATTACCTGAATACTACACTCCTGTGCAGTTGCATTTTAAACCACAGCCTGGATAACTTTTATGGATGAGAAGTACTGCCTGACACAATGGTGGGTAGCAAAGCTCAGCATACCACATTTGTGTCCACAGTTTAGCCTTCATGACATTTCACTAAAATATTTGACCGAACAAGCATAACAGAAATTGGGCAGGAAGCATTTATTATGGGGACAATGAGGTTTAGTGCCTACTTGCTGCAGAGATGAAAGGAAGGAAAGACATAGTAAGTGAAGTACAAGGAGGGAGGTTTTTACACAGAATTACCAGACAAAAGGGAGTACAAGAAAGATATGCTGTAGACGTCAGCTTGTGCCGGGTATAGTCAACCAGGACGAAGCAGAACGGAAAACTATGAACACTGCAGTATGGGGTTTGTTAAACACAGGAGTTAAAAATACAAGGAACAGTGCATCTTCACAGTGATGGAAGTAGAAGTGCTGCACACGTAGAGGGGATTAAAGTCTATGGTCAGGACACTATACAAATATTTATCTAAATGCAGCAGAGGCAAACTGAAGTAAAGATACCTGAAAAAAACAAAACCAGGGTCCAGGAGACAAAGCAGGGACAAACTACATTATAGAAAAAGGGGAGAATGTAGTACAAGGCTATTGAGACAAAGTCAGGCTACAGGGAGGATATGGTGATATAGTAAATAACTGGACAGATCACCAGGGTGGACACTTCTCAGAAGAGATAGTGAGGATGAGGTGTGCGTTCTGTAATCAAGACCATCTAGATTACAGTCAGTAGTGAAAGATGTGAGGTTTTGGATTACATTAACAAGAGTGACAATATGCCTGGAGTGGTTTGCCTTTCTCCAGCACAGCAGATATCACTTGACAGGATTAGGATAAATTATGGAAATGGAAGCAACGGTGTAAGTAGTGAGAATTGAAGACTTCAGTCTACTGAATGTAAACTAGAGCACTGTCAACATCATCACTGTGGAAGAGGAAAATATATTGTTTGTCTTTTGGCTTTTCCCGGTTAGGGGTCGCCACAGCAGAACTCTGGTCCGCTAATGATTGGCAGTAGATTTTCACGAACACCGAAGTGCCAGCTCAACATCCAACCTTCAACGAAGGCATGCCCATTTACGCATGTCTTTCGAACGCCCACCCCAACCGTGGGGAGGACATGCAGACTCCACACAGAAGGTACTCCCTGCACTCGTCTGCAAATAACTATTCTGTGTGTCAAGGAAACAAACTGGACGAGAACTACTCTTGTTATAGTTGTAACTTGGACATATGCTGAATTTGGTGACCACATTGCAAAGCATTTCTGTATTAAGAGCACTGAACACACTTGATGTACAGAGATGAAGATGCTATAATTAGAAGATAGAACTTCAAGAAAATGGGTGATTGACTGAATAGAGCCATGGAGGAGTAGAAGATGACAAATGTACAAAGAATTAAATGAGGAAAGCAAAGCTGTCACATTGATCATGGGTCTCCACTTTAAACAGTTTGGAAAGTTAAGACCTGGGGAGGTACATTACGATTTTAGTACAGAAAGCCCATCTAAAGGAAATGAAGACCTTTAACATTTGAAGTGTCTAGAGCTGAAGTGGAATAGGAAAGGTACTGAACTGTAAAAGAATGGCAAAAACAGACGAGTGTCAGAGCAGAGACAGAGACAAATGTAGGAACTCGATAAACAAAAGTTTTTTTTAGTTATTTTGATAAAAATGGAAGTAAGGAAAAGACTCAAGTTAGCTAAAAATCAAAACAAGGTATTGTGATACAAAGGCCTATGAACTTCAGTTGTTATTAATTATTTCTGCTCTGTGTCCTTCAGGGAAAGTAAGGGTAGGGGATAATAAACAAAATGAGGACAGGATCAGAGATATTAAAGAGAAGACATTAGGGAAAAAGCTGAGATATGAACAATGCATGCAATCAGTCTACCAAATGACATTTTGGAGGAAAAAAGGCTACATGAGATTAGAGGGAATGCTGTGTGTTGAGACAGTGAATTCAAAGCTGCAAGAGAATGTATTGAATTTAGTAGCAGTACCTTTTTGAATTTAGTATTTTACAGGGTTCATATGAGTTAGCAGTACATAGCAGAGGTTTGTATATACAGTTATGCACACTTGGTGTAAAGTATGCACAATGCACATTTTTTCACAGGCACATCAGAGGTACAACAGAGGGCTGACAACAAGAGGAGGTAAGATTGAATAGCAAGTAATTGAATGTTTTTTTTTATCCTTGCCCTGCATGTCACAGGGGCACCCTTGCAGAATATGTTAAAGATTTCATTATGGTGTTCTGTATGTTATACATTCACAGATATGAACAGAGATAGGCAAAAGTTAGAAGTGGATGAGTCCGGACAAAGAGCTAATGCCAGCATCTCTACAATGTCTGAGAATGATAGTGAGATACATGGACACATGTCAGTCAGTGGACACAGTGAAACTTATATCTGTATTTCTTCTCAGTCAGAAGCTACCCCCCCTACATAGTACGTATGCACAGCTAAACTTACTGAGCACCCTATGATGGTTGAAAGCACACCATCCCAAACACGGGAGGGAACCAAATGTGGCTGAGAGACACACATGTGCTCGGCTTGTGTTTAAACCAGCAGCTTCAGAGGTGCACACTGCTGTGCCTGTGGACATACCCACCATTGGCTAGAAACACAGGGATACCTGATAATGCCAAACTCACGTTTGCCCTCCAACATGCAAGCAACAGTGGAGATAAATCAGAAGATGTGCAGGAGTGTCATCTAAGCATAGTCCACTGCCACACAGTTTGCAATGATGCTGGCAAGGATGTTGCGTAGCACTTGTGAAGATATTGCCGAAAGCCATTGTGAGCTCTGTATGGGCCTGCAGTTCAGACATTGTGAAATGACTGGCCTGCAAAGGTCTGTGGTAACAAATAGTGTCTTGGTGAATATGTCCATGTATAGGATTGCCATTGCCGTCATGTGTTTTCATATTGGTAGTATTGTCCATGGCCAGAATACCAGAAAGCCTGCCCCCCCAATCTTAAGTGACAATGAGTATACACCTCCAGGAGAGGAACCCCTCAGCAATGAGATTTATTCAGGTCTAGACACTGAAGTAACATACTATCTCCGCCACTGGAAATTTCATGGCCTGCTTTTTCTTCCCAGCAGAGTGACAGCAGGTCAAAGTCACAGTGGCACCTCATCCCTGTTACAGGAGAATACAGACCTCTCATCCACTATGATTTATGCTTACTGCTCTGATTATGGTCCTCAGATCTGGCCTTGCTGTTTCTAAATTTACTTGTGCTTCTCATAAAAGTCAGCCCTGTTTAAGGATACATACTTTATTTATTAAATAAACTAAGCCTGTGCAAAGACTACCTAGCACTGGCTACATAGGGTCTAGTATGTGAAGACCTTCTATTGTGAAAAATAAAAAGTGCTTCTGTTTTTGAACTTCTGATGATTCTTAAACTCAGAGCTTGAGTAATGGGAGGAAATGATCCCAAACATAATTTATTCTTCCAGCTAATTCAGATCCTGTAACATGTTTTCTCCACCCATTTTGTGTTGACAGTTTTGTGTTATTGTGTCTAGAGTACAAATGATGATGACTATGACCCACAATATCCTGTCTCCTGTGTGGAAATGAAGTGATATCTGATGCACAGTGGGAGAAATCTATACATTGAGCAGTGTCGACTGATAGGAGCACTGCATGTATCATGTTTACTCTGTCTAACCCTTCCACTTTATGAATGTCATGGGCCATTGTTGTTGACCAGATGTTACTGGCCTTGCTAGCTCTGCCATGTATTGTGTGCATCACTGCCTGGTGGGGCTGTTACTGATCATGTGTCAATTGGCTCCCAATAGCCATCATCACCTTCTTTGTTGCTGCCATGGGGTATCTGGCAGATGGAGTAATGCAGCCATATAGTCAGGATGTCAATCTTTCTTACAAATAATCATGTTATGAAGCATGGCATGTATTGCAAAATTTTGCTGGCTGTCTCATGATACTACTGGCAAGACCCAGCTGATGTTTCTAGGCAATGAAGCTGTGCCTTTATCAGCCCAAACACGTATTCAGTAATGGTATATGTCTGGGTAAGAGTGGTGCTGATGTATTTCTAACATTGCATCAGGGCTGTGTATGGTGGTCTTGAATCAGGGTTCAAGAGGGCAGCCACTATCGCTTGCGAAACAAAATATAACATTTATTTGTTGTGTGTGTGTGTATGTGTGTGTGTGTGTGTGTGTGTGTGTGTGTGTGTGTGTGTGTGTGTGTGTGTGTGTCTGTATTTGTCAGCTTGATGTACCTTTCTGAAATCATCATGTTGAAAGTGGGCTTACATATTTGACATATAGGATATGTGGGAATCATTAGACCTAGTTGGGTGTCACAGACACATAGACACAATGGAAATAATCCTGTCTGCATTGCTGACTACCTGGCAGTTCACAGAATGGTAGACTATCCTATTGCTATATCTTTACGATTGTGGATTAGGTGATCATTGTTGCCACATTAATGCAGTTAGTGGCATACTTCTCAACCATCTAGTGTTTCCTGGAAAATACCATGTTTTTCATTAAATAATAGTGTGCCATGAAATACTGAGTGACCCCTTTAAATTTTGGTTATTTATAGCATGACCAGCAGTGTTCCATCATTGGCCCTCTGTCTATCACTAGTGCTGTATCAGTAGAGCCACAACTGAGTTAGTTTGGTGTGGGTGCAAGCCATTAAAACCAACAAGAGTTTAGAATATGCAGAAAATCCACAGAAACCAGTGAAAACAGCACCAGTAAACATATATTAAAAAAAAAATCTTGTGTCTTTATAGGTTCACAGGTAATTACATTGCTAATGACACTAAAGGGCTTTTTTAAGCCTAACCATGCTTCCCAACTGTATGTGACGGTTATGATGCTCTCATTCTATAGGGGGTATAACTTGGGTATGAGTGGGCCAGCATTTACAAGCTTCCCTTTTCTAATAGGGACATAGGTGGCAGACGAGATGTAAAGTTACAATATAGTTGGGAGACCAGATGTAAAATTACAGTTACCCATTACATTGCAATATTGCCATGTCTGTGGTTAGAACACGTTAGTCTGATGTGTGATATGTTATATCTGAGGTTAGAACAAATGTTAGTCTGATGAGTAAATTGCCATATCTGAGGTTATAACAAACATTAGTCTGATGTGCGATATTGTCATATGTGAGGTTATAAGAAACATTAGTCTGATGTGATATTGTCATAACTGGATTAGAATAAGAGTTAGTCTGATGTGTGATATTGTCATATATAGTTTGGGGTTAGAACAAATGTTAATCTGATGTGTGATGCTGTCATATGTGGGGTTAGAACAAATATTAATTTGATGTGCAATATTGCCATATCTAGGGTTAGAACAAACATTAGCCTGATGTGTGATACTGTCATATCTGGGGTTTGAACAAATGTTAACCTGATGTCCAATATTGTTACATCTGAGATTAGAACAGTCTGATGTGTGATATTGTCATATCTTAGAACAAGCATTCGTTTGATGTTCAGTATTGTCATTCCACTATGATGAAGCACTAGCTTCATCCCAGTGTAATGGAAAACAGCTACCGTCATCCCTTTGCACAAAGGGGGTGCCTCCACAGACCCTGGGAGCTATAGACCCATTAGACTGACCAGCCTTATCTGCAAGGCCATGGAACAAATCATCATGGACCTTATTAACACAGATAGAGGAAATCTCCGAATGGTTGACCCCACCCAGTTTGACTTTGTCAAGGGGAGATCATGCCTGTTAAACCTGATGAACTTCTTTGAGACAGTCACCAAAGCTGTAGATGAGGGAAATCTGTGCATACGGCCTACCTAGACTTAGCCAAGGCCTTTGATACAATCCCCTACTCAGGCATCATTGAAAAACTCAGCCAGCTGGGTATCAACCCATATATTGTCAGGTGGGTTACAAACTGGCTCACTGATAGAACTCATACGATCAAAATAGGGGACTCCATCTCCTTCCGCAGACCCATAACCATTGGTGTTCCACAGGGATCGGTTCTGGGACCCCTACTTTTTGGAATCTACTTTGAAGTGCAGGCTAAAACTAAATGACTGTGGCTGACAGAGTTTGCTAATGACTGCAAACTGGTAGTGATCATTGAAACTCCTAGTGATGTCAGCATCCTGCAAGAAGGTCTTACCCAGACTAATGATTGGTGCCAAAGTAATTGTCTGAAACTTGAGGCAAAAACATGCATTATCATCCCCTTTGACAAGGGTGACATTCCTGCAAACTACCACATCAGTATTAATACTCTAAGCACACAGTCAGTGGTGAGAGATCTGGGCACACAGGTTGACAGCAACCTTAACTTCGATCACTTGTCTCCACAGTGGTAAGAATTGCATTTTATATTGCTCATCTCATAAGTAAGGGCATTGCCTCCAGAAAAAAAGAGGTTATAACCCCCATGTACTCTTCCCTCATCAGGCCAATAGTAGAGTACAATGATCCTTTTGGTATGTAACTTTCCAAATACCTACAGAAATTGGAGAGATCACAAGGGTTCCTTAGAAAGAAAACTCAGGGTCTTCAAGATCTGCCTTATGTGGACAGAGTAAAATCATTGTCACTTTACTCTGTATCATACAGACTGCTCAGAGGTGACCTGTGTCTTGCATGTAGACCAATCTCTGACCTAACTTTGATGGAAATGCTGCACATTTGCAAGTCAAATGGCACACAGGTCACTCGCTCAAAGGAACTTAACCTGGTATGTGACATCAGCAGAACTTGCTGGAGAGACAGATTTGTCTAGCAGAGGTTGCCCCACCTTTGGAACAAGCTTTCTATTTATGTTAAACAAAACCCCTCATTATCCCAATTTATGCCCAGTTTGGATGACTGGATAATTAACTGGATATTCACACCGGGGGTTCCACCTGTGTCCCTCTCGGACATCGCAGTAGGTGCTGATTTTAGTGTCTGCTTGAACCAGACACCCTTGGGAAAATGGGTTGAACTTGGCTAGGCTTGTAAGGGCCCTGGGGCCATTAGCCTCGTCACCTCCTATGATTCTATGATCCTAGGATCCTATATCTGGGTTTAGAACAAACATTAGTCTGATGTGCAATATTGTCATATCTGGGTTATAAAAACTTTAATCTGATGTGTGACTATGTCATATCTAGTGTCACAACAAATGTATGGTTATTGGGGATTGCCATAATGGTTAAGGTGTTTACCTCACAGATGCCGGTACATGGTTTGATTCTCACCTTTGACAAAGAAATTGGCCAGGCTTAAATTGACCCACAAAGGCAGATAACCTAGTACTTTCTTATTAACCTATAAGGGTAAGTCACAGGCTGGGTTCCTTAGAGCCAATTCAGGATCTGCTGCTCTAGTCTTTTTGAAGAGGATATCATTATCAAGATCTGCAATAGGTTAACACTCCAGACAAAAATGATTCAAGATCTTGTCATACTTATGGACCTGAATATCACGAGGCCTCATAAAAGAAGCCAAGGCTTAGGCAAACAAGTTGCTAGGATGATAGGAGGCTGGATTATCAGAAGTAAATGAGAGGGTCAAAATTGCCTTATACACCCTTGCAGTTAGTCTGCATTTGGAATATGGATCCAAGTTTTGAAGACTGTATCATAAGAGGAAGTGCAAATTCCAGCATGAGTTCAAAGGAGGTCACCAAAATAGAAAGAGAAAGAGAATTAAGCTACCCAACATACAAGAGGCCAAAAAATAATGTGATCTAAATATGTGCAATATATAGTAGAGGAGAGGAAAAAAAGCATATGTTTTAATACACTCGAGTGCTTATATAAATATCAGGTCAGGAGGGTCAGGTGACTCAGTGTTCAAGACTGAGGATGGGCACTGACAACACCTTGTGGTCAGCTGCATGGGGTAAAACATATAGAAAAATATGAAATAGGTGACAGTGGAAGGCATCTTCCATGTAAAGAAGAATTTTGGCACTAAGGAAAAGATGGGAAGGAATTGCATTACACATTAGACAGGCAGCTTGAGTAACATTACGATCTACTGCTTCAGAGACAGGGTGGTGGATTTTGGAGATTTAGGCTCCTAGAAGAATTAAATCAAACAATATTGTGGAATATCAGTACAATACGGCTAGATCACAAAGGATATCTTGGGGAAAGGGGGTCTAGCTGATGCACACTGGGAGCAGACTGTGTACTAACAAGCATAGCACTGAAAAATGTGCAGACGTGGTAGGCATCCTGGTGCTTTTCTATTATTTCAGGTGTAAGATGTTTTATTAGTACAGTAAGTTATTGTTTAAATTTAAATATACAGTATAGTTTGCTTAATATTTTACCTTAATGATACCCAAAGTGGTTTTAGAACTAACCAAAATGGCTAACCTATGGGTGGATGAAAATTAAAGTCTCGAGCTTCAGTTGCCCTCGGTTTAACCCACCAATGATCAGAGTTCCTAAAGAGGAAATTAATGTTTGTGGGTTCTGCCAGCAGTGATGCCCTTTTTGTGAGAACTTCCCTCTTCTTTGATTTGGTGTTATAGGTTCATAGGTAGGTACTAGGCTATTGGCCTTAGGGCCTATATAAGCCTAGCCAAATGGTACCCTGGCTTTTGCCACCCAAGAAAATTATTTTCCTCTGCCCCTGTCAAGCAGAGCTACAGAAGTGATCCCCGGGGTGAATTTCCTATCTCCCATCCAATCATCAAGATTTTTCTTGAAGAGTGCTAATGAGGAGCTTTGTTTGATATAGATAGGTAGTTTGTCCCAGAGTATGGGAAGTCTCTGGGACAGGAATCTACTCCTCCGGCATGTTCTGTTTATTGTAGTGACAAGGTTTAGGTCCCTAGAGTGTGTAGCTCGTAGAGACTGGGATTTCTTTAAGTGGAGCATGTCCAACAGCTCTGGGTTTGTCATAGCTTTGTATGTTAGGCAGAGATCACCTCGAGTAGGCAATATGCGACAGAGTAAAGCTGGAGTTTTTCGAGACGGTCTACGTAGGGCATCTGTTTGAGGCCGGTAATCCTCTTTATGAGGTATTTCTGCGGCCTTTCCAGTTGTTGTAGATGCCTTGTGAGGCACATACCAAAAGGGGCGTTGTACTCTATAATGGGTCTAATGAGTGATGAGTAGAGGGGAACAATGACCTCTTTTTTCTGTGAAGTTGTTATATATAAGTTCAGTGGTATGTGGGGAGGGCTAGTCTCCTACACTGGTGGGTGCAGGGGGGGCTTACCTTCTGATTTTTTCTCACATTTTTTTTTTGGTGAATGCAGTTTGAGAATTCCACTCCTTGGTGCATTCAGTTTCATCCACTCATAGTGGAAGTGACCAAGGCACCTACATTGCCTTCATGAATAAATGTAGGTGTGAATACATGCATTTCTTACTGTACCTATGTATATATGAGGCTAATATTTAATAAGTTGTTAAATGAACACTAAGAAGAGCAATTTTCAGTCATGACTGAGGCCAGGGGCAAAAAAATTGCTGGCAAGATTATGATATAGAACAATTTAAAAGAATCTTACAGTAGAATATAAATATACAGTATGCAAATAAAATGTATAGAACATAGCAGAAATATTACATTTTGTGAACAGCACATCAATCTCCATATCAGTTCCCACAAAATATAAATAAAGTATAGATATGAGGAATGAAGGTGGCACAGAACTGAAAGAAATGCTGTAGTGAGCTAACAGAACATTAGCAGTACAGTAAATAAGGGTGAGAAGAGAGCATTGAATGAGATAACTGAGCACATAACAACCCAATGAGAAGCTCATTATTATATAATACAGATAATTATGAACAATCTTTGTGTGTATCAGTAGGATTATTTATACAACAACACTATTTATGCCAAAAGGCATGTATGGTTATTTAATAGTATTTTCCTTAACTTGTCCAAGTCTTTTGACGTAGCTAACCATACCTGGATGTTCGGTAAACTGGATATTAGCCATGCTTTCAAATGAGTTATTAACTGAGTGTAAAATAGTTAGATATTGTCATGAATGTTTTTTGGAGAAGTATGACGAGGGGCCTCACAGAGTCAAATAGGTTTATTTGGTCTAAGGCCTACCTGTCTCTGTAGATTTTTTTGCAGTATCTGTCTGTTGACAGCTGTAGCAAGGTAGTTTGGCATCCTGGGCAATATACCTGCTGTGTTTAAGTTACAGCAAATCCAATCACTTAATGATAGCTTGTAAACTGTCATAGTTTTTAAAGATAGCAACAAGTTGTTAGGGTGCTGCCTTATATTGCAAATGATCAGCTGTTTGCTACCTTTGAAAAGAAGCACTTAATGTATCATGTGCTGTTACTGAAAGCGATCACAACTGCAATCACTTTTAGTCTCAGTTTGTGAACTGTTAAAAGTTTCTGTTTTTTAAGTTCTAGACAGTGATTGGCAGCCTGTACAAGCTGGCAGCCAAGGTAGCTGCCCCTACTGGTTTATCATTCTTACAACACTGTGTTTGCTTGGCAAATTCCCATTAATATCATCATGGCTAGCTTTAGTGGAAATGGAGCCCTAGGTAAAGGACTCTATGAAGCCTTTCATGCCCCCATGCCTATACTTTGCTTCACCCCCCCCCAACCCTTAAACAACTGGCCCTTCTATTCCCCCAGTGTACTTTCTTTGTGATCCCCTGGCTACTTTACCCTATTTCCAGGCATCTCTGTTGCATACTCAGTGTTCATAGGTTCATAGGTAGGTACTAGGCTATCTGCTTGAGGGCATTTATAAGCCTAGCCAGAGTGTGTCAGCTTTCGCCGCTCCATTGATTAATTAACTGAGCCTCTGTCAAGCAGAGCCAATGAAGTGATCCCAGGAGTGTATTTTCTGTTACCCATCCACTCGTTAAGGCTTCTCTTGAAGAGTGTTAGTGAGGGGCTCTGCCTAATGTTGTTAGGAATTTTGTTCCAAAGCATGGGGAGTCTCTGTGACAGAAATCTATTCCTCCAGCATGTTCTATTTATTGTTGTAGCGAGGTTTAGCTCACTAGAGCGTGTGGCTCGCAGTGACTTGGATTTCTTTAGGTGGAGCATGTCCATCAATGCTGGATTACAGTGTTGCTCTCATACCCTGGGAATCAGGAGACAGTAGCTAGCCGTATCACTAGACTTTTGTAGACTGACCCCTGTATAACAGTGTCTTCATCATCATACCCACCACCCACTACTACATGAACCACTTTCACTTATAGATACTGCACTACACACACTTTGGTAAAATGTTTTGGAGTTCATAATGCTCTCCAAGGCGCACTACGTTTTTATGTCTGCATGACCCCTTCCTGGACACTCTAATGCTAAAAGAATTTTGATGGTAATGTCCCATTTATTTAATAAAGACTGTATGCTTGAAGACAAGTTGAAGAGCCACAGACATTTCCCCATCACCTTTTATCACATTTCCCCATCACCATTTTTCAGTGTCATTATGCACCCACAGATTACTCACTCAGTCTCCTTATGCACCCACAATTTACTCCAGAGCCTTCTTCCGTGGCATCTAATTCAGTCCTTTACCACACCTATCTATTTCGTAATGAATTCTCTCCTTGATCTAATACAGCCCGGCATCATTCCCACAGTCACACTAGCACATCTTAAACACCCCTGACTTGCCTACCTCATCTTTAAGTTTGTATTTCTGTATTACAAGCATGGAAAAACAATGAATGGATGGGGTGGGAGTGGTAAATGCACAGTTAAAGGGTCACTTCAGATGACTGGTAAGCTTCTTTAGTCAATGCTGTTAGTTAAGTATTTCAGAATTAGGCCTTCTCCTATTACATATTTATTAAAATCACCTAATCTCCCCATGCCAACCCGAAACTAATGTGTTCCACCCGATGTGTATCACTTTGTCTCTACAACCCTGGTTGCTGCCTCCTTTTTGCCAGGTTAGGCTATATTCCCATTTCTTTTCTTCGTCTGTGTTTAGAACACAGCATTCTCACTATCTCAAACACATACACACACAGGTCCCTTTTCCTCATTTAAAATTCCTGTACCAAGCATACATCTCATCTTTTTAGCTCAAGATGTCTGGACAAAGCCAAAAATAACAGAGGGACAAAGGCCCAATATCAGGGGCGATTTTTAAATATTGCTTTAATTCACTTTAAAAGTAAACAGAACAAGAGGTTCTACATTAATATGCATTTTCTTAACAATAAGAAGTATGAACCTCTATTGTGTGGTATTATTGACTGATTTTAATCTTCGGTGATGTAGCAAAGAAGGAAAAATAATTATGAGAGATGAGGCAAAAATATAAGGAAAAATCAGGGCCTTTCTGTAAATCAGTGACAATTGAGAGACGTGTTACCAAGTGCAAGCTTCACTAAATCATTCAGAATCTCCTAATGTTATTGTAAGAGAGGTTTCTTATGAGGTTCCTTCAGATTCACCCCATAGCATTATTCTAATGAATGACTGAGACCTCTCTCCACCAGCCCACATGCAGACTGCAGGATTCTGCACTGAACAAACTGCAGAAGGAGTGGTTGTCTGAACACAACAGAGTATTATCTGTGAAACAAGAGACAACACATTGTTCATCTTCTAAGCAGAAATTACCAACCATAAATTACCAACCATTTTTATAGCTCTTCATATACAACCAGTAGGAAGATAGATTTCTAAGACGGCAGAGAGTGAGAGACAGAAGAAACACATAACCATTGCTTCAGGAAGGACAGCGGCAGCATTTACCCAAAAGGAAGGAACACTGACATACTGTGCCAGAAGGAAGCTGCAAGCTAATTGGATGGGGAAGAATCAATAATAATAATAATTACATGGTGCTGGTATCTATCGTGGTACATAAGAGCAGTAGTGACTTGATACAGTGTAGCCAACCCTCACGTCACTGGCATTGCATAAAGAGGCTGCACTGGAAGGAATATCCTAATTAATTTTACAGATAGTGTGTGGCCAGACTGTGAGGTGTTTTGAGTTGTAGTGTGTGGCCAGACTATGAGGTGTTTTGAGGTGAGATGAAACAACAAAAGCAGTTTATAATTGAGTTGGGAATAGTAGGTGGCACAAAAATCCTCACAGGAGACATAGTGGCCTGATACTAGTCAACACCTGGACACAGTTTAGATTCCCTTACTGCCTGCCTCCTGAGAAATACTGCCTGCCTCCTGAGAATATTTAGTGTCAGGATCGGCTTAAAAAGAAGACAGAAACATGTACACAGTCACTTCTTTTTGTCACATAGTTTCTTGGAACAGTACATTAGAGCAGGTTCACATACCTCTTCATTTTGTTTGCACAGTTTTGGTTTAAACATCTAACAGTACAGAGGAAAAAAATTATTATTTTTTAAATATGCGCATTTCCTTTGCAATCAGCTTTAAGATGAAAATAAATAAAAAGAATGCATTTTTGCAACTTTGAATTAATTAAATAGCTGTTAATCAGGACTTTTCAGACCATTTTAAGCACGTTTGAGAAGTGACAATGTAGAAGCTTGAGTTCATGAGTTCAATTCCCTGCAGCACAGTTTTACAGGCAGGAGAAGTGAAGAAAGTAATAAATGCAAATAGGTAGGTAGGTAGGTAGGTAGGTAAGTACTAGGCTACCTGCCTGAAGGCATTTATAAGCCTAGCCAGAATGTGTTGGCTTTCGCCGCCCCCTTAGATTAGTTCCCTGTGCCTCTGTCCAGCAGATCCACTGAAGTGATCCCATCCACTCGTCAAGGTTTCTCTTGAAGAGTGTTAGCGAGGAGCTCTGCCTAAATAATGCTGTTTCGGCACAATATTTTCAAACAGTGAAAGTGTTTAACAAGAAATCTAGTTTCGCACACTCAGACATAGCTAGTTACCTTCTGAGAAGTCTGCATGTATGTCTAAACAGAGCCTTAATGGCTACAGAGCACTTGCATAGAGTAGGACATTTTGTAGAATGGATAACTGAACTGATGATGTTAACTGCCAGACCTAATTCCTTGAGAAATGAATGCAAAAGCATTGTGCACAGTATATGGGAGCAGCTGCATGCAACAACAGCAAGAAGAAAGCATATAAAAAGGTATATTCGCAGATAAATGATCAGCAGGGAATAGCAAACTACTTAGATTAATGAATTCGCAAACAGAATCTGAACCAGATGAAAGCATTGGGAGGTATTGGAAAGGAGCAATGTCACAGCAACACATAATCTGGTAGCAAAAGACTGGAACCTGAGTACTTAATACAAGGTGGTAAGTACAAGCTTTAACATCTGAAGTATCCAGCAAATCCACCTCACATCACTTTTTGCTGCCATAGTGGATTATCAAAGGCAAACAATGGCAGCTGTGCAGGTAGTAAGTAGATGCTTGAATCATTCAGTAAACCCACCCGGCATGCATACCTTCAGCTGTCCAGATTTTTGCCTCATGTTTTTATCTGTCCCTCATAAAATGTGTAGTCTTCTGGTAAATTACTGAGGACTGAAGTCCCTAAGTAATGGCAGACATTTGAGTTTCAGACTTCACATCCTTCAGAAAAATGTGTACTAACACAAATCCTGTTATTCAAACAACTTTCTAGTTTATAAAAGCAATATTTAAAATCTCTTCCTAATTTTGGGCCTATGGTCCCTATTATTTTTGACTTTGTTCAACTTTCTTTTGCTAAGGAGTTGAGTATGCATCCCTTCTAGAAGCTATAGCGGAGCAAGAAAGGCAAAGAACAGCAGCTGTGCAGGCACTTTACATTACATATGGAATGTATAGCCTAATTGCATTCCTAGTGCATGGGTGCTTGTTCCTTAATACAAAACTGTAACATTTATACTTATTACTTCATCCCCCAAATTTTGGCAGGCCTACTTAGGAAAGCTGTGTGTTCCAGATGTAGCAGTAACAGCCTCTGGGGATAATGCTTCCTAATAAGACCAGTCATCTTGCCTACTGATAGTTTAATTTCAAACAGTCTGACATTTCATGATGAGCAGTGCAGAAGCAATTGTTTTCTTAACTTTCAGGACTGCAGAGTCTGTGCAGCTTTTCTGTGCTGCGGAAGCTGCGCTTGATCGGCACATGCATGGACTGATGGGGTACTGTTAAATGTGGCAACTCTGGCTGCTTGCTTCACTGCCATCCCAACCCCTATTATCCAACCTCCCAAGCTATTACCTTTATAAACTTACTTCTACACCCCACAAAAGCCATAGCATTGAACCTCATTAAACCCATACTACTCCTGCTAGCACTCTACAACAGATGTCATCACTGAACCACTTAGCACATTTGCAGCAAACACTTATTCTTCACCCAACTGTGTATACCACTTTACATCTCAAGCTTTGATCCTAGAACAATTAAAATGTGCATTCTGTAAAGCTTAAAAGTAATCAGATACAACCTTCCAACAGAGGTACCTCACTTACAGCCTCACACATCCATTCACATACTCTTTTACAATGAACAATACTGAAGGCATACTCCAACTCAATATTCCTCTACAATGAACAACACTGCAGTCATATTCCAGGTCAGCACACTCCTCCTCTCCACATACTACACCCTCATACCTCTCCTAAGATCCAGCATAATAACACCATATAGCATTTCTTATCATCTGCCTACTCATTCACCCATCTACCACTCCACACCAACACTAACATATTTCCACCCAAAAACATCTACAACCAAGACCCCCCCCCCATCCAAGCACCGGATGACCTTTACCAATTCTATATAATAATTAAATCAGAGTTGTCTCTTTTCTGAACTCCACCCCCAAATACACATTTTGACTCATCTCTATCATCTTCATGCTTCTCCTTCAGTCTGACATTGAAACCAACCCAGGACCTCCTACCACAAACTCTTCTTCTCACAACAACTGTGTATCATCACTTGATCACTAATTAGTGCACACAGCATTACAAACAAATTAGGCCAGATTAATGCCTTCATCTCTCAATACATCCCAGACATCATGGCAGTTTCTGAATCCTGGCTAAAGCAAGATTCTCCATCTTTCCATCTGCTGTCTTCTTATAAATGTGTTCATGACTCTCATCCAAGAAAAAGATCTGGGGACAGCTCACTATTAATCCTTAAAGAACATCTCTATCCCACCATTGTAGCCCAAATGAGCAGCACCTCCAACTTTTATCCGGGCTGGATAGTACTTAAGTTTCCTTCAGTAAAAACAAATTTCTCCTACTAGCCACAGCATATTTACTCCCTTACTATTCATATTCAGAAATCTCATCTCAAGCATTTTGCAAGCAGTTCCAAAAAGAATGATATCATAATACTAGGGGACTTCAACCATAACTATGCTTGGTCTAAGTACTCTGACATTGTCAAATTCCTAGCTGACCAAGGTGTTTTACAACTTGTCTCAGAACTCACAAGACCTAACTTATAATCCTATAAACACTCCATATTGGACTTCATTAATACTAATGTCCCAACATCTGTATTGCCCCCCGCTTTCAATAAGCATTGTTCAATTAATTTCACAATTACAAATAAGTCCATCAAGCTGCACCCCCATTCTGTGCTGCTTCAGATCATAATATAGGAAGAATATCACCAAAGTAAAATCCAATCTTTTCTTCCATACTTGGTCTCACATCCTTGCATGTGTTGATCCCAAGAGTGCAGCTAACTACCTCAATCTATCCCTTATCCAGCTACAGGAAAAGTACTTTCGACTCATAAAAAGACTTCACAAATCAATCAAAACTGAATGGTTTTAAAATGAACTCATATATTTTCTCAAACTTGGGGATTAAGCTTGGAATTCTTGGAAGCAGAGCCCCACCATAGAAAACCAAACAGCCTACACCTCTCTTCACAAGCTAACAAAACAATCCATCCATAAACACAAAGCCTCATATCACAAGCACAAAAAAGCCTCTTTGCTAAGAAAACTTAAACATTTCTGGGTAGAGGTCAACTTAATTAGGTGAATGTATCACTCCACCAACAATACCTCCATTAACTTCATACAGTCTGGACAAGCAGAATACTCCTGCTCAGACTTTCACAAAGAATTCATCTCCCTCCCCCAACTTACCAATCAACCCCCCAACCTGCCTGTCAACCACCATTCCACCCTCTTTACATTTCTGCATTCAGCTTTAAACATATAACATCCCAACAAATCAAATCACTGCTTGACAACATACCTACCTGGTTCTGATAGTATACACTTTTGGCTCCTAGCATGTGTCCCCCATGGTCCTCCAAAACTGTTTAGGCAGTCTCTCCAGTCATGGAATCTCTCCAGCAGCCTACATGCTAAGAACATTCTTCAAGTTCTTGGATATTAATCAGAGCTGTGCATTCCCTAATATGTTGCTGATTTAATTTGAGTTGGTGTAACCTATCCAAAACTTCATACATGGAATTATTAATCTTGTCCTCATACCACTCTGTTGCATATAACTTGTACAATATCTACAAAGAATCTCTACCACGTGCAAGCCACAACTTATCACATCCTCTATATCTTGAATACGTGTCCCCATAGTACTCTGCAACCACTGGTGCCTTAACATAATGTCTGACTCCTGATTTCCTGGTGAAAGCTGAAAAAAAAACATGCTCTTAGTTTCTTCTTTCAAAAATGTACATTTTCTGTTGATTAACTTTTTATCTCTGTCAGTAGTTGCTCTGTCCTTTCTTTTCTATGCTGCTCTTCTAATCCCCCGGAGTCCTGCATCTTCTCATTTCCCTTTTGTTGTTAAATGGTGGGAGTTTCCCCTCTTTCCATAATGAATCTTGTATAATTTTTATATTTCCTTAATATCCTCTTTTAAGTTGTTTCAACTTGTAACCAGTGGATCCCCTCTGTCAACTAAATTATAGACATGCTCATGTGCAGTCCATGTAGAGCAGCTAACAAACAATTCCTACTTCCCTTAACATGCAGGAGAATGCCATTGTTTCATAACTGGGTCTGATGAATTATCAGTTAATAAATCCTACAAAGGGGCAGGATCAGATATTGCAATTGTATGTTTTCACCAATCGCATTTATACACGTATTCTAATAATATGCATATTTTACAACAAGAAGTATGGGGGGGGTGCCTGCATGGCTACTATATCCACAAGGCTCACTACATTTGTACACTCCTTGAGATATCTTTACAGTCTCTGGATCCTAGTTATTCTAGGTCCCTCAAACATTGTCTGTCCTCCCACGTATAATGCCATCTCCTCTGGGAACATTATTAATAAGGTCATTACTGCTGTAAAAGGCTATGCCTAAATCCAGGGGGGAAATGCTAAACAGACATCTTTTTTCCTTTATATGTTATGCTTAACTCAATCATGTCTGCCTTCAAGGTCCATGAAAAAAATCTTAAAGTAATTGGACATACTGTGATGACCAATAATGCCACAGCCATCCTCCTAGCACTGGGATTAGGACTGTAAACTGTACTTCTCGTATTACTGGGTTTGATTCTCTTAGCCCTCATTTGCCTAGTGGGTGACCTTTAACAAGTCAATTAACCAGACGTTGCTCCTAGATTACCCCTGAAAAGGAACTGTGCCCAGTGGGCCTGCCTGGTTAACAAATGGGTATTATGTGATGTTACAGCTCCCTGATTGAAAATCTTCTTACCAGCTTACTATGCTTCTCCTCAGTGAGGTGCATCTCTTACAAGGTAATTATCTCAGGGCAAACCTGAATAAGATATAAGAATACCCTTGTCATTTTATAGGATGAGTTAGACATTTAACATTCCAAGAGGCTATCCTCACATTTGTCTGCTTCCTAGCGTCTTGATGAGTGCCCAGAATGATACATACCACTTTTCTCACTTTGTATCACCTGTTTCCATTAAAAATAGTTTTGCTTCTGAAGCCCTACATCTGTTATATACCAGGTGTCAGCTCTGTATCACCCCCCCCCCCCCATGTAATAGAAGCTCCCAGCTGGCATGTGCCATTGTATATGTTGAACATATCATTTATGTAATTCTATTTATCTCATTTATCATATGTCCCTGTACTTTTACAGACAGTATAAAACAGCCTTAGGTAACAAAACAATAAAACATAAACTATGTACATTAATGTGTATGATACTTCCAATGTGTAAGTAATGTTCCTACGTTTCAAACCCTCTGATAAAGGACTAGCCCTCCCCCCGCCACCCCGGACACAGTATAACTGCACAGTATGCAACAGCAACTGCAATATAGATAGCTTTGGGATAAACAGTAGTATTCAGCCTCCCCCCAACCTGTTCACATATTTTTGCAGTACAAATTAAATCACGTAGCCCTGGTTCCCGTAAAATAGTGATCAGTGTTGTAAAAGTGTGGCAGCCACCTTTCAACAATCAAATAAAAAAGCCTCTCTATTTATAGGCATAACTTTTTTGTACATGTAGAGATCAAATTTCAGCACCAAATTAAACAGAATGTAGAGGTATTGCTAGAAAAAGGATATTATTTTCCCAACTTGAATATGGAGTCCACCCACCACTGCAACTGCGTCACATTAAACAAACAAACAAGCAAACAGAAAAAAAAAAAGTTTTCCTTGCATATAACATCTACTAAAATATGTCAGTTCATTAATCTTGTTGCTTATTAATTACACATTATCTGGTTTAACGAAAGCCAAATGGTTTCTTCTCTAGCAGAGAGTGGACCTACTCACTGACTTCCTTCTTAGTCAAAGGTTTAAACTGCATCCATTTTCTTTTTTCAGAGGTAGACTTTCAGTATAGCACTCCCAATACAATCTTAAGTATCTCCCTCACATTATACCCATCATAATAAACTTGCCTACAGTGATTATATTTTTTGTCCTAGCTCATATATTTTGGAAATCACTCCCTGCTCACATGAAAAACTAGTGAGTCTTACATAATTTTTTGAAAGAAATATAAACTAGAGAAAAATTTCCTGAAGACTGCAAATCATAAATGCTTCCAAGGTTTTACTCCCCAACAACTTTTCTTGCTTCTTCAATGTATATACCTTAATACATTCCAACAAAATTACCCATATATATGCATAATAAATCATAGGATCATAGGAGGTTACCAGGCTAATGGCCCCAGGGCCCGGACAAGCCTAGCCAAGTTCAACCCGTGTTCCCAAGGGTGTCTGGTTCAAGTGGAACTAAAATCAGCACCTGTTGTCCCTGTGCAATAGGGAAACAGTTGGAACCCCTGGACCCCTGGAGTGAATTTCCAGTTACCCATCCAGTCATCCAAATTATACTTAAATAGGACCAACAAGGGGCTTTTTAACATGAATAGGAAGCTTGTTGCAAAGGTGGGGCAACCTTTGTGGGACAAATCTGTCTCTCCAGTAAGTTTTGTTGATGTCACATACCAGATTAAGGTCCTTTGAGTGAATGACATGTGTGCCATTTGACTTGCTAATGTGCAGCATTACCATTAAAGCTAGGTCAGAGCTTGCTCTATATGCAAGGCACAGGTCAACTCTGAGCAGTCTGTATGACACAGAGTAAAGTGAAAATGATTTCAGTCTGTCTGCATAAGACAGATCTTGAAGTCCCTGAATTTTCTTTCTAAGGAACCTTTGTGGTCCCTCCAATTGCTGCAGGTGTTTGGAAAGGGGCATAACAAAGGGAGCATTGTACTCTATTATTGGCCAGATGAGGGAAGAGTACAGGGGGGTTATAACCTCTTTTTTTTTGGAGACAATGCCCTTACTTATGAAATGAGCAATATAAAATGCCCTTCATACCAGTGTAGAGGCTTGGTGATCGAAGTTAAGGTTGCTGTCAACCTGTGTGCCCAGATCTCTCACCACTGACTGTGTGTTTAGGGTATTGCTATAGATGTGGCAGTTTGCAAGAACATCACCCTTGTTGAAGGGGATGATAATGCATTTTTTTGCATTAAGTTTAAGACAATAACTTTGGCACCAGTCATTAGTCTGCTTAAGACCTTCTTGCAGGAAGTTGACATCACTAGGGATTTCAGTGTTTGCTTCCAGTTTGCAGTCATCAGCAAACTTTGTCAGCCACAGTCCTTTAGTTTTAGCTTGTACTTCGGAGAAGTACATTCCGAACAGTAGGGGTTACAGAACCATTCCCTGTGGACACCGCTGGTTACGGGTCTGCTGGAGGAGGTGGAGTCCCCTATTTTGACCGTATGACTTTTATCATGAGTCATTTTGCAACCCACCTGACAGTATATGGGTTGATATCCAGCTGGGTGAGTTTATCAATGATGCCTGAGTGGGGTATTGTGGCAAAGGCCTTGGCTAAGTGTAGGTAGGCCATATGCACAGATTTGCCCTTGTCTAGGGCTTTGGTGACTGTCTCGAAGAAGTCCACCAACTGTAACAGGCATGATCTTCCCTTGACAAACCAAACTGGGTGGGTAAAGCATTTGGAGAGGTCCTATATCTTGGTTAATAAAGTCTATGATGATTTGTTCCATGGCCTTGCAGATAAGGCTGGTCAGGCTAAGGGATCTATAGTTCCCGGGGTCCATGGATGCACCCCCTTTGTGCAAAGGGATGATTATAGTTGTATTCCATTCCACTGGGATGAAGCCAGTGCTTAGGCTGTGACTGAAAATTATGCCCAATGGTGATGCTAATTCCTGTTTTAACCCATGTAGAACACAGACTAGGATGTTATCTGGTCCCATAGAGACTGTGTTTTTGGCCTTGGAGAGAATGTTTAAGACCTGCTCCTCTGAAATATTAGGTGGCGGACAGGTGTTAGGTATGCTTTGGGGTAGGGACAGGAGAGTGCACTGAATCAGTCAACCAGCAGGTTTGCTATATCCACAGGTTCTGCATATGTAATATTATTAACTACAAGTTCAGCACAAATCTGGTTCTTACCTTTGTGGTTATGGATGTAACTAAAGAATGCCTTGTGGTTATCCTTAGTTAAAGAAGGTAATCTGGATTTAGTTAGCTTTGGAGGACTTTGGTTGTTTAAGTTGAGAAGGGAGTGTTTTCCAGTTTTGAGACTGTTCCTTCCTACTCTTAGACAGTTTATTATGTTGTTATTTATTTCTTAGGAACGTACTCCTGGGCTCAGTTCCATTCATATCAGTCCCCTATTCTGGTTAAGAAATTTCGATAAGACAGAAAAATGTTATTTTCACCACCATTGTAATGTTTCTTTGTTTAGTAATTTGCTGTTTTTGATGAGTTGTAGAAATAAATGATCGGAAAGGCCTTATACATATCTACAAAAATTCTTTCCTGGATTCTGGTTGACTACAAGTTTGTGTATGTGTGTGTGTGTGCGTGTGTGTGGGTGCGCAGATTTTTTTCCATTCTGCAGAGGTACAGTGTTTAGCCTGTACCTCTTTAATACTGCAGATAATGACTAGTACAGTGAGGCTGAGGCAGTGCTAGAGATGAGAAGGAAAGTGAAGGATGCCACTGTTCCATCTACAAGCACTTCATCTCTAGAGAAACAAACAGAGCAGTAACAGAGGGACACTCAGCCAATACTCACCAGAGAGGATTAATCTCAGACCTCGGAATCAGATAAGTGCAGGAATGGTGAGAACCAGAATACAGGCAAGCCTCCTAATATGTTTTAAAATGAAAGAGGAGTAGCTGAAGAGTAGGGTACTGGGTAAAGAATGGAAGAGGAAAATGTTGTGGGAGTGTGTGTGCCGCATGAATCATTCAAACATTAGCGAGGTCATGATAGTTGAGGATGTACAAACTTCTGAAGCAATGACTCTTTGGAAGATCTCCATCTGCGATTTTTGAACTTGTAATTTCCAGAATTCTCACAACCATAGTATGTATGTGTTTCTGTAAGTAAACTTGTATGTTTGAATGTCCGATATGAATTAATGTATTACGTCCACAAAGACACTGGAATACAGACATGATATAATACCGCCAGTCAAAGGGCTGTTGCTAGCACAAAGCTCAATTACTTACCAAAGTATGTTGGCCCAATAAAAGGTATTACATTATGTCTGTGTGCCTGTCAAAACCAGTGTGACATTTTTTTATGTTTTTCTTTCATTACATCCATTCCTAGGGGCTTGGGGGCTGGAAACTTTGCCAGTACTCCTTTGATGAAAGTTAGACAAAGTAATCATAGATTGGATGCTTGTTTATTACAGGATGCACAGACATGCGCGCGCACATGCACACACACACACACACACACACACACACACACACACACACACACACACACACACACGCAGACATGCGCACACATGCACGCGCACACGCATGCACGCACACGCACACAGCTATGGGCAGTTTGCAGGATCACTGATTCACATACAGCATATTCTTGGAAGGAGGGATGAAAACAGTGAAACCCACATAGACATAAGCATGACGTGTCCCAGTTAACTGCAGAAGCATTGCTTCATACAAAAAAATCACACTCACTGACTTGTGTTTGTACTTCAGTGACCTTGTCGTTTATTGTAACTGAATCTCTTCTTTGTACCCCCTCTGCTATAGCTGCACACATTTATAATAGCTGTCTGCTCCATCTTTGTTTGTCTCTGCTTTCTAAATGTATGTTAGCATTTCACAGTTTGTTGGCTACATCATCCAGTCAGGCTCATGGCATAGCCACACTTGCTGTTTTGATCATTTTTGTTTATTTAGGACAGCCTTCTTCCCCTCAGGCTCAGAAGTGCTATGAGGTCCAATGCAATTGCACTGATGGATTCTTCTAACATTTGCAATGATCTCTTTGCCATATGTGGGGTACATGCCTGCATAATATCTAATCCTGATTCACAATGTACAGCATAACTTCCCCCACAGGCTACCAATTTACTTTGCTGCCTACATAAAGCAATTAGTGACTTTGAAACAAAAGGCACTCTCAATAATAATCTGTATAGCTGTCTATTATTCTCATTTAAGTAAAAGAATCACATGTTCTGAATCATACATTTGCAGCTTGAATGTGCTTCATATTTTTTATCTGATGTCTGTTGACTTAATAGTATTACATTTTATATATATATATATATATATATATATATATATATATATATATATATATAAAATATATATAAATATATATATATAATATATATAAATATATATATATATATATATATATATATATGTATATATATTATTTTTAATCTAATATGGGGCTAGGAACTCCTTGGTCAGTCAGCTGGCCTGTATCAGCTGATGTTGTAACTTAGAGCACACCTAGAACCTGCTGTTCAAGGGTCAAGGTAGCGGCAGGCAGACATTCACTGTGAAGCTCACATCAGGTACAGACTTCAGCAAAGAACTGTTCTTTGTTTATCAGAGCATAGATTAAAGGAGTTGCAACCCTGCCTTCTATTTCAAACCTTTTCATCATCAGGTAATTTCCGCTTGTTTTGCGTAACCACCCATGTTGTATACGTCATACCAAATTTTATAATCTCTGTAATTCTGCTTGCAGGTAATGTCATACCTATCTGCTTTTTACATTGTCTAGTCATATTGGCCTTAGCATATGCTTCTTCCATTCTCTTTATCAAGTTAATATTTGTTCATCTTTGTCTACTCCTTCATCCAGCTCCAGTATTTATTTGGCTTTTGCCTTTTCCTAAATGTATGTATCAGAGTAGTGCTTCTTCTCAAATCATAGTTACGATCAGCTCTAAAGTGATCTCACTATGGGTATGTTAATGAATGCACCTCCATACACCCCCTGCAGTGGTCTTTATTTCTGGCTGACTCAGCCTCTATAATTTGCTTGTTGGTCATGTAGCACTCTCCCTTGTTTTAGATTTTCCACTATCTGGGAATTAAGTAATAAAAGTGATGATATCTGCACCAGCCACGTCTTCTAATTAAAAATAGTCTTCCTAGCTTTCATCTCATTCAGCCACACAGTCGTTCACTCATTCACAATAAATGTGTTCAGACTATATGCTGTTAATCTGGGTTTTATTTTGGTTCATCTAGGTTAGCTGGCCTTGTGGGCATTTTAAGCTTAACCAGTTTCCCTTTTTTTTTGGTTGGGTATATCTCTCAGAAGATACAGCTGCTCTGGAACAGACTCCTCATCCATATAAAACAAAGCTTATCCCTGTCCATACTCAAGATCATCTTGGATCTATGGATGGGAAACAGAACATTTACCCCAGGGCAGCCCCCTGTACTACTAATGGACAGAGGCAGCTTCTAAATGCTTTATCCATTGCATGGGCCCCCACAAATTATCTAGAGTATGAGCCAGTTATTCTCATTAACGATAATATGTAGTTATCAAATATGGGATGGGTAAGGCCAATGTCTAACAAATGGAATGGGTTAATTCATACAAAAAAAAAGCATGACCTGCCATCTGTTGAGTTTTATCACATTAAAAGAAAAAAAAATAAAAAGTTCAACGAAGGACAGGTCTTCAGACTGTGCTAACAGGCGTTTATAGGCCATAGCACCCCTTTTCCCCTCCTCGGTGAAAGGGAAGAGGGAGAGGGAGAGGGAGAGAGAGAGAGAGAGAGAGATATGCAGTTGATGTTTGATTCTGTTTTCACTGTTAGACCTGGAAGTCACCTGAGACTTTTCACATCACCAACATCTCATGCTGCACTCTAACAACTCTTGCAGTGTGTTAAGACTTTTATTTATATATTTATTTGCTATTTGTCCACTGGGTAAGTAGAGTAGTCTGTTGACCCTTTAGAGCCACAACCCGAGCTCAAAGAGCATGAAATATACTACAGTCTTTCAATTAACAATATTATATACAAAATGAATACATAACAAAATTGTGACTTTTCTGTCATTTTCACTGTCTTTCATTACACCCTGACTGATATGCTATATTACTAGCCTGCCTGTGCAAGGAGACAGCTTACTGGTAAATACATTTGCTATAACACTTCTGAATTGCAGAAGTTGCCACTTCACCTGTTGTGATTTCCTGTTCTTTGACACTACTTTATTAACCAATTAATGGTATTCTAGTTCACTAGTCAACACCTGTGTAACTTTGAAAATGCAGGCATGCATCTTGCCACTGCCCCATCAAAGTCACTGCTTTGACCTGCCTTTTAACAACTTACTTATTTTTCAGTAGGCAGTCTAAGTTAAATTCTGTCTCACCAGCTTTGAGAAATCACTGTCCATCAGCAAGTTACCTTTAGAATTCCTGAGTGCTGTAGTCATGTCTATATCCTACCCTGCTCAAATCCTTATCAATCACTCATTGAAAGAAGAAAGGATGCCTACAGTCCAGAAAGAGACCCTTGTTAGAGTGTATATTAAGGAGGTACCTTGACTGTGCCCTGCCATGCTTCATCCTGTCCTCTCAAAAATGTTAAGGAAGTGCACAGAGAAGTACCTGCTCCAACACCTTGTTGCCATGATGTCAGATGTAGCAGAAGAGCACAAGTACCTGCTCCAACACCTTGTTGGCACTGATGTCACATGTAGCAGAAGAGCACAGAGAGGTACCTGCTCTAACATCTTGTTAGTATGATGTCACATGTATCAGAAGAGTACAGAGCAGTACCTGCTCCAACACCTTGTTAACACTGATGTCACATGTAGCAGAAGAGTACAGAGCAGTACCTGCTCCAACACCTTGTTAACACTGATGTCACATGTAGCAGAAGAGCACAGAGAAGTACCTGCTCCAACACCTTGTTAGCACTGATGTCATATGTAGAAAACTGCATAGCTTTAAACATAGTTATGGCAGACACAGCTCTGCCTGATGCCTTTGAGTATCTCCACATCCGTCTGAACTGTAGATGATGAGATTGCTATTCTTAGACCACTCTAAGACATGTCATGCTGCCAACCATCGCTACTGCCTGGAATCTCTAGCTTCATGTGGGCTTTCTGGCAGTACCTGTTCTATTTACTAGCTGCTATAAAGGTAAGGTGCAGTCCATAAGGTGGGATAGTGTTGATCTTCTCCATGGACTGCCCAGTGAATCTGGGTTTCACAGAGCTCAACACTTGGCTCCATATTCTTCAATGCACTTGTTAATGGGATGGTGGATCTCTGTGGTTATGACATACCCGCGTGTTATGCTGATGATGCTTCTGTCCTGTTTACAGGTGATTCTGTTCCTATTACTAGCTCTAAACCACAGAGCACATTAAACCCCAATAAAATCTTCGTAAAAGTCTTCTAGACTACATCTTAGCACTGCCACATCTATCACCATGTTTTTTTAACTACAGGTATCTCAAGATTTACAGTGGTGATGTAGTAGCTTCATATTATAAAAAACTATTTCAAGAACCCCAAGAATGACAGTGATGATATAGTAACTTCAAAGCATAAAACCTATCCATATAGTTTTCTGATCGTTCCATGACTGAGCTAGTTCCACCAAACTATATAGACTAACCATTAACAATCGGCCGAAGCTTGATAAGCACACAAGTACTGCACTGACCCAAATTGGATACTGGGTGGCCAGGACCCCAAATCTTTTCTGTCTACTGCATCAGTGTATCTTTTTCTGAGGGTATATTCACCATGTAAGGTATACAGCTAATCACTGTTCTAGAACATACCACTGTTGTATGCTTTTCAGTATGCTTAGTAAAAAAGTGAAGGAAGAAAGTATGGTGTAGCAGTGGTCTTTCTTGAACCAGGGAGAAGTAATATTCGGACCCTGTGCAGATAGTCTAGTCTTTGGCTGATTATGGAGTGGGCAGAATTAATATCTGAGCTGAGTATAAATAACCACATTAATAATTTTATGGACTTGACTTCCTGAACTTTTGAAACATTGATGGAAGATAGAGATAGTAAGTAAATGAGTTGATAAGGACCTAGATAGTGTATTATATACAATATGGCACTTGCTAGCAAAAAGCATTCTCCATATATTTTTTAATCATCTTTACTAAATTATCACTTATGTCATAGGCAATCATGCATTTATATACAGTAAATGAAAAACTGTATTGACATATTCTCAATTCAAACATTGTACATTCCATATAATTTTCTATACAGTCATTGGCAATGCAGAATTACATAGTTCACTCAATTCCTGCCTTTCCTTAAGCCTCCTTCCTCCTCCAAAACGTTATTCTGTACATATTGTTCCTATAATTCTATGTAATTTACTCCTACCCTTTTCTAAAGGTCCTACTTCCAGTTCTTTTATCTCTGTTGTAATATTTACTGCTTCGAGTATAGTTGGTTTAGATTTTGATTTCCATTTTCTAGTAACTGCTGTTTTGGCAACCACCAGAATTGAACTTAGCAATTCAGATCCTGTATCCCAGCTCATAAAATCATTTCCTTAGTTGCACCAATTTGCTCACCCAGTATTGCTGACAGTGTAGTCTGTAAGAAATTTTTAGTCTGACAACTCATTGCACTCTCAAAAAACATGTTCCCAATTACCTCTTTCTTCCTCATCAGACCTCCAACATTTGCAGTCTGCCTCAGGAAAAATATCTTTTTATACCTGCTTAGAGTATAAAAATACCTATTCAAACACTTCCAAGTAAAAATCCTAAATCTTCTACACTTTTGTTACATATTTGTACATACATATATCCTACTATTGTTTCATTATGAATTGCTTATCCAGTCTCTCTTCCCGAGCTTTTCTAACCTCCTCTGACAGATTTCTATGATTATTATGTAAAACATTATGTGCCCTACTAATTATCCTTTTTAACAGCAGCTTCTGTTCTAGATTCAACTCAAAAGTTTACCAGTGCTTGTCTTTCCCTTAGGATTCCCATCCCTTTCTTTTTGCCTATACTCTGATATCAATCCTTGATAGGAAAGTCAGCTTCTAGCCTGCAGTCTAAATGTATTCTTGGCTTCTTTCCATTCTTTTACTTTTCCCTAGCTAATTATTTGCTCCAGTACCTTGATTCTTTTGCCAGTTTTCTCCAGTAAATTCCTGCCCCCTCTTGCCTGTTCTCTGTACCCCTAATTGCAGTCATTGCTATCGGCAGAATCTCCTTTCCACATTCACATGTTGGCTTAGTTATTAGAATACTTTCTGCTACTTTATGAATGTAATATTTTTTTAATTTCTCCAAGTCTTTTGGGTTTCTAATACCTAAATGGGAATGAACCCCATTCCTAAGTCAAAGTATGATTAAAGTTCATGAAATTAGTATTGTTTCAATCTTTGATGTCAGCCAATAGTGCTCTTCGCAGAACCTGCAATGTGCCCAGTAATGCCTCCTTCTGCAGTTCGTATGGAGTTACATGTATTGTTAACATATGTAAATACGATTGTAAATTCTTTTTTATGAGACCCGTTGCGCCTACTACTATTGGAAGTGTCTGGGTATCTTTCTTCCAAATTGCTCTCGTTTCTGCCTGCAGATCCTAATATTTTATGATTTTGTGTCTCTCTGTACGCAAGACACTGTAGTCACTGGGTGTGGCAATTTCAATTATCAGTGCTACTCTTGTCTTATTTTCTTGGACCACTATATCCAGTTTTCTAGCATCTATATTTTGAACTGTTGGTAATGGATGATCCCATGGGATGTAGACTTCTTCATTTTCTATGATGCTTTGTGGCTCATTTTTCCAGTGTTTTTCGGTTACTTCAGTGCCATAATGTTTGCACAATTCCCAGTGCAACAGTCTCGCCACATTATTATGCCTTTCAGTATACAGTCCTTCTGCCATTAGTATGTCACAACCAGCGATAAGGTGTGCAACTGTTTCCAATTTGGTTTTACAAAACCTACATTTGTCTGTTTCATCCACATGTTCGATGGACTTTATAAACCAATGTGTACACAACCCAATATCTTGAGCCGCCAATATTAACCTTTCATCTCTTGGTTTGAATTCACCTCTCCTTAACCATGCCTGTGTTCATTCCTGATCAACATGAGGTTCTTCCCGAAGTTTTCTATACTTGCAACTATATTTATGCTTTTTCCACATTTCTTGCCTTCTCATCTGATCCTTCACCTTATATTCTTTCTTTTGTTTTTTGGCACATTCAGTTGCTGCGATTTTTATCTACTTCTTTGGCGGTCTTTCAATTCCTTTCATATTATTTCCCAGTTCTCTATAAAACCTTTTTGGGTCCTCAATAAGTTGCTTATTTTGCACTTTTCCTTTATATTTATCTTCATATCTTTTAATTTTTTCCACTTGTGCTGAAATTTTTAGTTTATTTGCGATAGTGCATGATAGATCCTGGTCTATTCTAATATTGTGCATTGCTTTTATAACATCTATCTTTCTTAGTATTTTGCTGATCTGTTCCCTCTTCTATATTCTTCTAACAGTGACACTTCTTGTCTTAACTGCTTTATAATTTTCTCTACTCGATATTTCCATGATGGTATTTGATTTCTCCCCTTCCTTTCCCTCACTACCCTGTGTTCTTGAGGTAGAACTTTATCAGTTATTAATTTAGCTGCACAGTAATATATCCTGTTTACTTCTGTTATATTACATGGGTCTCTATGAAAAGTCCTAATTACTGTGTTCATTTGTTTTATCAAACTTCTGACTTTTTGGGTTTTATTAATCTTCAGCAGTCTATTTCTTTCATTGATCTTGATATATCTGTCCATGTTTATTAAATCAAGCAATTCTTCTCTTAGCTCATTTTCTTCCAAACTGAGGGCACATCCCTTGTTTTCCAGTTCTAGGGGGTATTCTATAGAAGGTTCTATAGCATCTTCCTGTGACATAATCTCATCAATTTCATCCTGTGCCATCCATTGCTCTACCATATGGGAACTCACTGGCCTATCACTCCTCAACATTGATTGCATCAGAGTTTCCTGTTCCTTCCCTTGCTGTCTAGCTTCAAGTGAATGTTATACTGGTTTCCTGTGGAAGGCTCCAAATTATCTACATACGGCTTCCTGTTCCACTGGTTTCCCCTTAATTTGGATATCCATTACTCTATCCTGCTGTGGTGCATTCTGATTTAGATTTTCTACACTGAACCCTTCACTTTGCAGGTACTCCATAAACTCAGTTTCTGTTTCTTTAACTTCTCCATTACTGATCTTCTTTTCTACTTTTCTTCTTCGTCTTCTCATTTTTTGTATTGTAAAGTTTTCCATGTCCAGATTCCTTTGTCTGTATTTCTCTTCAAATATCTTTGGTGCTGCTCTTTTTGTATTGGTCAGTTTTGCTTTCTCCTTTGCATAAATATTAAACTATATTAAATCTATTTTTCTTTTCCATACCCATATTTCTTCTTCAGGTGTTTCCTGATCTTCCTGTTTCTCCCTGCTTTGGGGACTTTCTCCTTCATGCTGTGATGTAACCTGTGCGAGACCTTCTGCATCAAATCCTTCACTTTGCAGGCACTCCACAACTTCAGCTTCTGTTTTTTTAACTTCTACTTTACTGATCATCTTTTCTACGTTCCATCTTTGTGACATTATTTTTTTTTGTTGCGAAATTTTCCATATTCAGATGCCTTTGCCTGTATTTCTCTTCAAATATCTTTGGGCCTGCCTTCTTTGTATTGATTAATTTGGCTTTCTCTTTTGCATAAATATTGCACCATATCAAATATCTCTTTCATTCCCATGTCCATATTTCTTTTTTATACTTTTCAAATATCTCTTGGTTTTGTTGTTTATATTTTCGCACTTCCTCAGATGCATCTTTTTCCAAGCAGATCAAGATTTCTTGAGCTATATACTGTTTCTCACAAATCTGTTGTATTAATGAACACAAATTTTCATTTGAAGCTTCTCACAGTTTTTCTTGCGGAAGTATTTTTCTTTCTTCTAATTTCTCTCTTAATCATTTTGTATATCTTGTGTCTGGAAGTTCTAGGCTTTTTGCGTAATAGTAACACTACATAATTTCTTCCTTATCTTCAATAGCCACTTTATCGTCTTTATGGCTCTTCTTTGCCCTGTCAATTTTTGTGATTTCTGTGGAGTGGTACTTCCTATTACAACAGGTGGGTCATCCTCTCCCTGGGCCTGGTCTGGCCCCATTGTAGGAATGTTTCTGTATTTTGAGGATTCTACACTGTCATCTTCTCCAGTCCTGGCACCAGTGTGCCTACCAGGATTAGGCACTTTTTTATCCTGGGTTTTGTGCACCCAGCTATCTTTTTTAGTTTTTGACCTACTTCTGTCTATGATATATGCTATATAAATATAGTCTATATATCAGTATTGGCTTGGTGAGATTTTGTGAAAACAGGGTCCACCTCGTCAAGTTACTCACCAAGACTTGAGGATGAATTCAAATTAAGAACTACTCTCCTTTGCTTGCTGACTTTTCATCTCTCCATTCGAACCCCATATTCTGGATGGCCACTGTTATTGTCCTTAAGGATCTGCATCCAAAATCCTACTCTGTCCTTATTTCTTCAGCTTCCCCCCTGTTTCATTGTCATCCCTTTCCACTTTGAATGATAGCTTTCTGCTTGTGCTATGAATAGGGGCCGTAACTATGTCACTCTAAAATATCCCTTCAAATTAGGCAATCCCAAACCACCTCGTTCTACTGGAAGGATCAACTTATCCCATTTGACTCCTGTCCTCTTTCCCTTTTCCTTTCTTCTCTTCTCAGATAATTTCCCCTCTTCCCTTCTTCCTTTCCCAGTTAACATGCTTCAACTAATTATTAATTACTGTCCACAAGTTTTCCTCTGGTTGATAAAAATATGCTTGATTTGTGTATAAAACTAAAGGGACTAAAAACATTTTACTGCTATCCATATCCTTAGACAAGAGCTTCCAGTTTCTAAATGTATTATCTTTTGTTTAGTGTCTTCCCATATATTCTTTGCTGCTACAACCTAATCCTTTTTAATCCATTTTGCTAAACACTTAATTTTATCATGTCCACATAAATATGGGTATTGCTGGATCATTTCATATGTGGGTTCATAGTTTAAAACTATATCCTTTGTTTTATCTTCATTAATTTTACATCCCAGAAGAAAACTCAGAACTGTCTCAGAATATTCCATAACACTGAGATGTCCTTTTATGTTTCCATGAGGTACAAAATAATATCATCTGCAAATAAGACCAAATTTTCATGAACGCCTTACCAATTATATCCTTGAATTACTTAGTCTTTATTTTCTTAGCCAGTGGTTTTAAATATAATATGAATAACAAAGGGGGAAGAGGACACCCCTGCCTGGTTACTCTGTGCAGATACAACTTATCTTCCTGATTACTCTCATTGACTGATAATACAGTGTTTTAGATGGTTCTGCTTGAAGGAGTACTCATGGAATGCATTACTAGGAGAAATAACACCAAAATGGGGAGCTTATTACTAAAAGTAAATATGCACGATTGAAAAAGTATTACAGATACATTACTCCAACATTATTGGATAAACTTCTTTCAATTAGAAGAAATTTAAGTGTACAAGAATTAGGAAATATTAACACGGGGTTATGCCACTCAAGCTTCTTGGAGTCCCGTAAGCTGTAAGTATGAATGTATTTATTTATTTATTTGCTTTTGTTTACTGAGAAAGTCTGACTGGGTGGGAACACCTTTTCAGGGAAGGTCCAGTGAGAGAATCTCCATGATTACAACAGTACAGATGCAGGAGTTTTAAAATTGCATAATTACAAATATCAAAGTTTAAAAGTACAGCTATAGAATCTCAAGCAATGAAAAACATGTAATTTTGAACAAATAACATATTGTAATAACATCTTATAATAACATGTTTACAACAATTAATGTAAGTAAGCTTAGGATGCCAGATGTATGATATGTCCATCTATAAACCTATTCTTTATCAGACAAGAGTTTTATGCTGAGGATTGCCTTTGCTAGTTAGGATATAAAGTACGGTTTTCTACCATCTGATTGCCTTGGTATTCATAACATTAAAGTAAAAGCAGAATAAAAAGAGTCACATTCTTTTTTTCACATACTTACAGTGTATTGAAATCTGATAGCTATTTAAAATGTTATGATATATAATTGCTTTCTGATAAGATTGAAGATTCATTTAATGAACAGTAATACAGACATGTTCTGCATAACTGTCCTGGTAATAATAATTGCATTAGTCTGACTGTTGGGTAGACTATGACTTTGGGAATGAGTGTGCTAGGCAAGAGAGCCTGGCACTGTTTGGACTGGAGTTTAGTTTGAAGATGAGGAAGGATACAGTTGGTACAGAAAAGCTTCTCATTCCACTTTCTTGCGTTCATTGGGAACACTTATAATGTTAACTTTTGAAAGATAAAATGTCATGTAGGAATAGTAATTTCACAACATAAAGTGGGACAGGTGGATTATTGGCTCATGAGCCAGGACCTTGTATTCTTGCAGTTCTGCAGCTGTCTGAGGTGGGTTATGTACCCACTTCTTCCCTTAATCCTATCCAGTACTGATACTGGTGATTTAAGGTAATGGCTCAATTACAATCCATAATAAAATTATTATGGAGTTTTACAGCATATTTCATTTCTGTACTTTTTTTGTACCTTCATTATATTTTTTCCTTTGCCTTTCTAGAATTGATGTATTTGTTTTTGGATAATTTATTTTTATAATGTTAATGTAGAATTAGGCATATTTTTGATAGTTCTCATTTTATTAGAGGTTTTGAGAAAATTCATAGCAGGGGGCTAGGACAAGCAGTAGTTGTCTATAAATCAGAATTATTCACAATGTGTTAGGATCTTGTAAACTGAGCTATTAAACACTAAAGAATGTGTTCAGAGCTCAACCTGGGGATGATAGGGTGAGCTAGCATTCCTAAGGACGCATAAGCTAATTCCTATCCCACGAGAGGAAGAAGGCTTGTCAGTATCTCTCCAGAAAAGAAAAAAGTGAGGAATGAGGCAGAAGAGGAAGAGGGAGACAGAAGTGAAGGCAGAAATGCAAGTAAAGTGAAGAATAGAAGTTGAGGCTAAATGCAGAAGGAAAGAGAATGAAGGACAGAAGAGGGGGCAGGATGTGAGAAAGGGAAAGTAGTTTGGTGAATGGGTTGTGGGGCACTGATATGATTTAAGAACTCATGGGGGAGAGGGTGGGGGTAAGCTAGGGCATTAAAAAGTGGGTTTGGGGGGCACAGTGGTGCAGTGGATAGTGTTGTCACCTCACAGCAAGATGCTCTCTGCTTTGATTCTCGGCTGGGTGCCTTCTGTGTGGAGTCTTCATGTCCTGCCTGTGATCACATGGGTTTCCTCCAGGTGCTCCGGTTTCCTCACATATTCCAAAGACATGCAGTAGGTGGACTGGATACTCCAAATTGGCCATATGTGTGAGTGTGTGTGTGCAAGTGTCAGTTGTGGAAGGGCTAGTCACCCAGCAGTGTAAACCTTGGCTCTAGATGATTGTCACTGTTGAAGTGACACCCCAACCCTATGTGCAAAAATGGGAAAAAGGGGTGATGGATGGATGGATTAGAAAGTGGGTTCTGGTAGCTAAAGGTCCTAGAGGAAATCCTGGGGATGGGAATACTACAGATCATGAGGGCCTTAGAGAGCTTATTTCTACCTGCACTACTGATATCTGGCTCCCTTACTGCCAGTTCACATACTATCATGTCTTTTCATTCTCTAAATCATGGCAGCTCATCTGTGTGATGCACACCAGGAGAGTCTTCCTTGTAGGGGAGCCCATACATGTGGGAGTGGTCATTTCCCACAGGTACTAGTTCTAAGGGGAAACATTCAAGCAGCCATCATACTGCAGCTTGCAGGAGGCCTGCCTCTTTAAGCTGTAGGTCTCATTAATGTGCAAGACTTATGTCATTATGTGGGCATGCAGTGATGCCACAAAGGTAATGCCACCACGTGCATGATGGTGCAGTCCTCTATACCTTCTCACCTACAGCAGCAATAGCTCTCATTTCAACCCTGCTGTCACCACCAGAGGTAGTAAAGCAGCAGTGCACTCTGCCCAGCCCTCCTTCTAGAACAGGCAAACAGGCAGATGCCGCATTCATTCCTCTCTCCTACCTGGGAAGCTGCAAAAGGAACCTGAATTGATCATCTAGGTCATAGTTATGGCTTTATTCTTGTATACCAGAGAATTAGTGTACAGACAGAAAAGAAGAGGGAGTGGACAGCAATATGGCAAGCAAGTTTTCAGAATGTAGGAAGAGAGAAGGGACAAGGAGGTCATGAGTAAGGCTTATGAGTACTGAATGTTTAGGGATGGCAAAAGGATAAGGAAAGAATGACTTGAGAATAAAGGGAGAAGAAAAGAATAAGGAGAAACCTGGGAATGAAGAAAACAAGTGTTACCCAAACAAGGCAGAGAGCAAGGCAGAGTCAGTGTAACAGAACAAGGAAAGGAGAGTGAGGGCAAAGGGGGAGGCGTGTGAGTGGAAGGAGAGAAAATAAGGTGAGGCAGAGTAGAAGGGGGAAATGGAAACCTTATCTAATGAGGGAAGGAACACCAAAGCATAAATGGGTGGGAAGAGGAGAGGAGCGGGCTCAGCCAGTATAAGTCAGATAGTTCTAGTAGCTGGAGATTTTGTCATGTGAGGGATTTGTTGGGGTATCAGAAGTGAGACAGGTGGCATACAGAAGGAGGACACTATCCTAAGGCTGATTTTATCCAGGAGAACAAACTCTGGCCACAGTTATTACAAAGAGTAAGGTGCAATGACACAGAATAATCTGCATGGACACAATTTAAGATAGGGGACCATGTAGAAAGTTGTTAGAAAAAGTAGGGAACACAGTAACCTCCTTAAAAGTGCTTCCTTCCCATGTCAAGACTGAGCAGGACCAGGCAGGAGATACTAGGGCAGTGCAAGAAGACTTCAGGAGTACATGGGAAGATTAGATTTCTGCATATGATGCAGGCTTCAGCACACAGCAAACAAAAGTTCTGAAGAGAGGCTATGAAGAAGTGGTCAGAGAAGTGCATAGCTGTAAATGTATTTAAGACCAAAAATGTGTGGAAACATAGAAAAGAATAGGGCAGTGGAAAGAATCAGGGAAGGATTTCAGTGAAAGTGAGGAAGTGAAAACTAGACAAATGAAAGGAAGGAGATAGCCAATCGAGAATAAGGATGAGTTACATTGCTATTTGAACTGTTTCTTTCTGAAATTGGTACGCCTTGTTTGCTGTAGCATAGATTAAATTCAGACCTGCTAAATCTAGATTTGTTTGTATAACTTGAGCACTGATCCAGACCATCTTTTTTGGAGATGGTTCCCCTGCACCCTAGTGGCAGGAGTGTGCAGTTAGAACTTGTCTGATCGAAGACTGCTGGAACGGGGCTCAGTTTTTAGCTTTTTATTGGCTATTTGGTTAATTTGTTTAAATTAGTTAGCTCGTGTGCTACTGTTATAGTAATATATATATATATATATATATACACACACACACACACACACACACACACACACACACACACACACACACACACACACACACACACTTTATGCATCGCCACTTAGCTAAGGTTAAACTATTCCTGGCACCATAAAATCTGCTCATCAAATTTTTCCCTTAGAAGTAGCCGTTTTTTTAAGTTTTAGCACTAAAATCTGTTTCTTTGAGCTCAGCACTTGTTCAGAACTCATTGTAAGCACTAAATAAGCTGCAAATTACTACAGCACTCAACTTTACTCACTTGTCTAGAGGAAAACAGTTTTTAGTACTTAATAAATAAGCACCTATCCAGGCATGTCTAAGGGTCAGCTCCCAGTGCTTTCTCCTGTCTACCTGATGAATTTGGGCATCTTGGGGCAATGCAGCAATTGTCTCATGTACACAGACAACCCTCTCCTCCTACCACCAACACTACAACCTGTGAGAGATGCACTTATATAGCCAAACTGGAAGCAAAGCTCTCTTCACCCAAGACTGGACTAGACAGTCACGAGGAGAAGGTAAAAACTTGCAGCACACCACACTCATCACATAGTCCCTCAAAACCTACACCACCAAAACACACACATAGAAACAGGAAACACGCACCTGCATTCACTGAGGCTCTCAATAACAATCTTCTCAAGCAACAGAGACTACCAAAGCAGAAATGCAAGCAACCTCCACCCTCCAACACAACCCAAATGACACATAGCCCACAAACTCAGTGTGCCACTCAACCACAGCCCATAAGGCATAACAATGTACCCAACACTCTAGTCATAGGTGACTCTATAGTCAGGCACACTGATGTTCCACTCACCAGGCTAAACAAGGAGAAAGTTACTGTCAGCTGCCTGTCAGGTGCCAGGATCCGCCACATAACGCACACACTCAGATCACTCCACAACAAGTACAAATATGACTCTGTCATTGTCCATATTGGTGTGAATGACCTGAGATATACCTCGCTGGACTACATGAAAAGAGATATGGAGGAACTCTCTGATCTTGTAGCCCAGGCAGGTATGACCCTAGCCCTGAGTAGCATCCTGCCATCACCCAGAATGATACCACAGTACAAGGACAAAATGATTGACTTCAACAATTCACTAAGCTTCTGGTGTCATTCTAAGGGGATCCAGTATCTGTCTGCCTGGGATGATATGATCGACAGACCACAATGCTTTGCCAGAGATGGCCTGCACCTGTCACCCTTGCGATTCTGGATACTGGCTAAGGCTTTTGCCACCCCTGTAGTGCCTTTTCAGGCAAGGTTCAAATGACAAATTCACCAACTTAACAGGTACAAGCAAGCAAACTTTGAGGGTAATGCTACTCAGTGCTAAAAGTCTAAACCTCAAAATGCATTCACTCGAGGCACTCCTTAAAATGGAGTACATCGACATCTGTGCAGTGACAGAGACCTGGTTCAAGGCTCCAGAGAGTACTCCTGCATTACCAGGCTATAATTCATACCACACTTTTTGGCCACCTATCCTGGACCGAAACACTAAAGGCGGAGGTGTGTCCATATTCGTTAAGGATATCCACACCTCCAGGCTAGTTGCTCAGCATAATGCATCCGAGATTATCCAAGTGCAGCTAACTCTGGGCAAGACCGCAATCCAAATTGGAACTTGCTACAGATCCCCCACCATGCCCCAGGATTCCCACTCCTCATTTCTTGATACACTGGAAAATATTAGGGTACAACCCAACACCCTAATAATGGGCAGTTTCAACTACCCCACCATTAACTGGGAAAACCACTCATGTACCAACTCTTTTGTGCAACATTTTCTGGAATTTATAAATTCCAATGCCTTGGATCATCTTATCCACACCCCCACCAGAGGCAGCAATATCCTAGACCTGGTCATTACCAACATGGGCGACCGGTGTTCCACACCAGAGGTCAATTCCTCATTGGTCAGATCCGACCACAAGCTAATCACCCTAGACATCCACATTCCACCCCCACCCCCCATTAGGGAAACACCAGAAAAAATTCTCCAAAGCCAACTTCATGCTTCTTAAGACAGAAGTGGCAAACTTCGCAACACCCATGCAGATGGACAATAGAGGTATGACTGCTGAATAATACACAAATGCATTTTATAAGCACTTACATGAGGGCATGGATCATGCTATTCCCTAACAGAACCAAGATGCTATCCTCCAAAAAAGAAGCCAATCTGGTGGTCCCCTGCCATAAACAAACTCTACAACAGAAGAAAGAAACTGTTGCAAAAAAAGAGTAAAATCCCATGATTGGAGGAACTCCATGGTCAGCCTCAGTAAGAAGCTGAGATGCCTCATAAAATCCTCCAAAGCTAGTTACAAAAACTGATTCTAAAGACAACCACAAAGCATTCTATAGCTATGTCAAGAATCTCAATGGCAACACTCAGATCTGCTGTGAGTTACAGCACAAAAGCACTAAATATACAGAACCAACTGATATTGCCAACATCCTGGCAGATAGATTCAGTGCTAACTTTACCCCCCTCTCACCCCCTAAAGGGCCCATCTCTATACTGGAAGAATGCAAAGTTCCTGTAATCATGGCTGCACAGGTAAAAACCACACTCTCCAAAGCCAAGAACACAGCATCCATGGAACCTGACAACTTCCCAGGCTGCATTCTACATGAACTGCACAATGAACTGGCACCCCACCTAAGCACCATGTTCAAGTCATAGCCTCACCTCAGGCTTTGTGCCCACTGAATGGAGCACAGCGTCGGTTATCCCACTCCACAAAGAGGGAGCTACCACACACCCTGGAAACTACCACCCCATTAGCCTAATGAGCCTGGTCTGGAAGGCCATGGAACATATCATCATGGATCTTATACACAAAGACAATGGTAATCTCCAAACACTGGACTCCACCCAGTTCAGGTTTGTAAAAGGCAGATCATGTCTCCTAAACCTGATAGACTTCATTGAATCAGTCACCAAAGATGTAGATGAGGGTAAGGTGGTTCACACAGCCTATCTAGATCTCGCCAAGGCTTTTGACACCATCCCCCACTCTGGAATTAAAGATAAACTCACTAAACTAGGTATAAATCCCTATGTCACAAGATGGATTGCCAACTGGCTCACTGAAGGATCCGACACTGTGAAAGTAGCAGACTCCAAATCCGACTTCAGAACAGTGACAAGTGGAGTACCACAGGGTTCAGTCCTGGGTCCTCTCCTGTTTGGTATCTACTTTTCTAAAGTACAGGCTAACATAGAAGGTCTTTGCTAATGAAGTTCGCAGATGACTGCAAACTAGGAGCCATAATCGAAACTCCTACCAATGTGGACATCCTATAAAAGGGCCTCACAGAGACAGATGCCTGGTGTCAAAGCCATGGCCTCAAGCTCAATGCCAAAAAGTGCATTGTCACCCCCTTTGGTAAAAACTCTGTACCGATGAGCTACCACATAGGTGGTAGTCTACCTAACACTGAAAGTGTGATAAGAGACCTTGGGACACAGATGGGCAGTAGTCTCTCCTTTGATAATCACATCACCACAGTAGTCAGGAAATCCTTCTATGTGACACACCTCATCACAAAAGGTTTCTCATCCAAGGAAAAAGAGGTCATTGTTCCCCTCTACTCATCACTCATTAGACCCATTATAGAGTACAATGCCCATTTTGGTATGTACCTCACAAGACATCTACAACAACTGGAAAGGCCACACAAAGAGGATTACCAGCCTCAAACAGATGCCCTAGGCAGACTGTCTCAAAACCCTCCAGCTTTACTCCATCGTATATCGCCTACTCAGAGGCGATCTCTGCCTAACATACAAAGCTATGACAAACCCAGAGCTGTTGGACATGCTCCCCTCAAAGAAATCCCAATCACTCCGAGCTACACGCTCTAGGAACCTAAACCTTGTCACTACAATAAACAGAATATGCTGGAGGGATAGATTCCTGTCCCAGAGACTTCCCATACTCTGGAACAAACTACCTATCTATATCAAACAAAGCTTCTCATTAGCACTCTTCAAGAAAAATCTTGATGATTGGATGGGAAATAGGAAATTCACCCCGGGGATCACTTCTGTGGCTCTGCTCGACAGGGGCACAGGAAAATAATTTTCTTGGGTGGCGAAAGCCAGGCTCCCTTTTTGGGTAGGCTTATATAGGCCCTAGGGCTGATAGCCTAGTACCTACCTGTGAACCTAAGTATTGCAGAAGCTTAGGAGAAAATAAGAGAGTTACTGATAGTTACAGCAGCTGGAGAAGCAGATATAAGAGGATAATGGCAACATGGACTAACAGCTGTAGTGAATTTAAAATGTGGTACTAGGGTATAGGATCTTTAAAAAGAATTGAAAAGGTACATGTGGATGCTAATTGTGTATATGAAGGTGGATGAGATGTGAAGGTGATGATGATGATGAGGGCATGGAAGGATGCAGAAAGTGAGGAAGAAGGGATCCTTCAAATATCGTCTTCCAGCTTATAATGGTATAGGAGTGATAGGGCAGAGTTGATGGATGGATTATACAGATGTTTGAATGCAAAAACAAGTGAGAAGTAACTGTTGAAAGAAAGCAAAATGAAACAGGGTAGCTGGGAAAAAGTCTCACTAGTGGGAAACATTAACATGTCTGAAACAAACTACAGTGTCCCATTGTTAACAGTGTGAGGGAAGAGTGCCAGTGAAGTGGTGACTTGTCAGGAGGAATAAGTAATGAGAATGGAAACCAAAACAGTGGTGCAGGATTATGAGGGTGCTTAGGTCTTGGGGGGGTCACTACAGAAAAATTGCTGGAACAGTGAATGACAGCATGGAAGAGAAGTGTAATTGAAATAGATAAATAATATGTGGAAACTATCGAAGGAGCAATGTGAATGGAATCGATGGGAGAATATGTGCCCCAAGGAAGAAAACAGATTACTTCTGAACCAAGAAAGGGCATTCAGCAGAAGGAATGAAATAAAAAGAACGCAGTGTGGGAGGAATAAAGGGAAGTCAAGAAAAGGACAGCCATGGAAACTAGTAGGTGCAAAGTCCAACTGCAAACTGAACCTGACTAAGAAAATTAAAACCTGCATGAAAACTTTCTTCAGATACTTGGGAGAAAGGAAAAAAAAAGTTAGAACATGAATGAATATGTCAATAGATGTAAGGCAAAGCAGCAAATCAGCCAGAGAGTCTAAATGAGTTCTTTGCATCTCTGCTAATGAAAGAGAAGGAAGACATGAGAAAATAAAGTCTGGGCAGAAGGAACAAAATGAAAATATTGTTTAATAAACCAGGGAAAGTTGGAGAGAGACCTCTTGGCACTATGAGAAGCAAAGACACAAAGGGACACGCGGGCTGTGCCCTCCAGCGATATTTAGTAGGTTATCTGGGGTGCAGACACATCCTGTATGTGAGTTTTAAAACAAATCTGTAGTGGGAGGGGAATTTAAATAAATAAATGCCCATTTCTGAACCATGTAGGCCTGTTGGACACACAGTCCCTTTCAGGAATGACCTGGGAGGAGTTCCTGGTTAAGGTCACACAGTAGGTAAATGGGGCTGAGGAACTGCTGCTCATAATATAACCCTCTGTGCTAACTGCCAGAATAAGATTTTATTTGTCCTGCAATGATACTGCTGGACTTTTGGGGGGAGGGGGTAAAAATATCCCTGTGAAGCTAAAACCAATTAGTTTGACCTTCATTGTAGGAAAGGTAATGGAAAGGGTCTATATTCTTGCAGGATTACGTGTTTTAAAATGGCAGCTATTATAGCTCAATGACCTAAAGGTCCTGCAGAGTATTCTGATCCAGTTCTGTACCTGAATGAGAGGAAGTGGACAGAGAAAAATCAATGAATGTGGTCAACCTGCACCTCAACACAATGCTTAATTAAGACTCATTTAGGATGTTGCTGAGGAATATCAGATTGCAAGGATAAGGAGAAATGTGGATTAAGTGGCCGGGGGCAATGGGTGAAGGGGAACATGGCCAGGGTTGTGATACAGCAGGTAGAAATCTGGGGAAAGGACAGTAACTTGTGATGTTCTACAAGGTCAGTCCTGAACCCTTCATTGTTCAGTGATTATTTTCTGACATAATACTGAAAATAGAAAATGGGGATAATTTTTTATGGATGATGCCAAAATGGGGGCAACAGTAGGGGACAGTAAGCCAGTATCATAGGAATCAAGAGAATAATAGAATATACAAGACTAATTGTCCAGAGGAAAGTGGAAATATATCATGTGAAAGTTTAAATTTTTATGAAAGATTAAAATATATGAACTTGTACATTGTCTCATACAGATATTTAAGAAGATGTCTTATTCAGGTATTAAAAAATAACTACCTGTGGGAATGTTTGGGCTTATCAAAGTGTGGTAGAGAGTCATCAGACAGTCTGATTATATAGGAATGAAAGATGTATTGACTAGTTCTCTTAGAGAGTAGCTGTTGAGTGGTATAGAATACCAAATTATATTAAAACAGCAATAGTTTAGATATTTTAAGAACAAATTGGTCACTTATGTGACTGTTTTGGTATACTGGCAGACTAGATGGGTATTATTGCCTGTGTATGATATTCTTGTATGTATGTATGTATGTATGTATGTATGTATGTATGTGTGTGTGTGTGTGCAGAGGCCATTGCTTGCCTTGTCAATATCCACCCTCAAGGTCTACCACCATTTTAAAGGAGAGCAGGGCCTGTAAGTTCCAGTGTGTATTTTAGAGCACCAAACCAAATGACTAAGCTGTATTCGAAGGCTGACAGGAAGTCACATTGCTTGATGCGCAGGAGGTGGTACTGAGTAATGAACTTATTGCTTCATTTGGTTTTATTTATTTATTTCCTGATGTAGAGTCAGATCTTTTTTTTCTAGTGGTGGCTGCACTACTGGACTTATGGAGGAAAATGAGGTCACAGATAATAGGATCCCTGATGGCACAGTAAGCAAGGCATAGGTCTCCACTCAGGATCCTGCATGAGACAAAGTATAGGGACAGAGATTCTAGCCTTGACTGATAACTAAAGGTTTTGAGGCCCCAAATCCTACTCATTAAGAACCTTTCTGTGGTTTGCCGATTTGTTGATATGTCTAGTGAGATATATGCCAAAGGATACATTATATTCTGTAATGGGTCTGAACAGGGGAGAGAACTGAGAAACAATAGCTTCCTTGGTTTTAGAGGAGATGCCGTTGGTGATTATGTGTGATAACTATGACTGCTGCATGCTGTTACATGTTGGTCAAAAAGAGGGAGCCACTGACCCAGGTTCCTAAGTCCCTAATCACTGTCTCACTAGATGGTAGGGTGTTATTGATGCAGTAGGTTGCATCAATTTGCTGTTTTTTGAAAGAGGTGATACTGCATTTCTTAGCATTTAGTTTGAGCCCTTTATTGGTGCACCAAAAATTGACTCATGTTAATTCATTTTGAAGGGTATTAGTATCATTAGTTCATTTAACTGCACAAAGCTTACAGTTGTCAGAAAACTTAGAGGTTTTTGGTTGTCAGTGTTAAAGTCCAGGGAAATATATGTCAAAAAGGAGGGGCCCAAAACAGGACCCAGAGGGATGTCACTGGTCACCTTTTCCCTAGTTGAGTAGGCATCACCAACCCTGAAAACGTGCATTTGGTCATTGAGCCAGTAAGCACTCCATCTTACCAAACAGGGATCAATGCTTAAGGATTTGTGATCTCACTGTATATGAAAAGAGACTTAGAAAAGTTATAGCTTGAACATATAACTGGCAACAGACTGGCAACAGTGGTTTAATCCAGGCAAAAGTGCCAGCTGACAGCGGTCACAGATCGTAATCAGTACAGTTCTGTATTATACAAAGCAGCACTCGTTAGAAATATCTATATTCAAACTTTGCCATTTGTTGTAATAGTGGAACTGTAAGCAGCAGAAATTCTTCAGCAACGATTCAGCAGTACTTAATTCAGTCACATTTCAGCAATTCGAGTGTTCCTGTTCAAAACTTCATCAAGGATTATTTACTATTAAAATATCTGTTATATATTTTTTCTTCATTACATCTTAATTAGGTGGCTAAAATGACAGAGACATTTTGAATGACAACTTTTCAACCACATTTCACAGTATTACTTTTCTTACTTTTCAAATATAAGGTACTGCATTTTCGTTTTATAGAAACACACACATACAAACACACGCACACACACATACAAATACTTGCAAAATAGTTTGAAAATTCACTTTTTGAATTTTGTAGGGTTTTGTTTGTGCAAAATTACAGTAGGAGCTGGGAATTTGCCTTTATCCTACAGTAGTGTGATCTCAGAGTTAGATATATAAGCTGCATGGGGTGTGGCTGTACAGGGAGGCTTCCTCCAGTGGAAAATTTGTTATACTATTTTTTTCCCATTTCATTCTATATGTATAATTTTTTAAATTTTTTGCAGTCAAACGTGACAGTTTTACTATTTAACATAGCCTCATACCATTTTTCATGTGTATATATATATATGTATATATATATATATATATATATATATATATATATATATATATATATATGCGTGTGTGTATACAGTGGATATAAAAAGTGTACACACCTGTGTAAAATGCCAGGTTTTTGTGATATAAAAAAATGAGACCACAATAAATGATTTCAAAACTTTTCCCACCTTTAATGTGGCCTCTAATCTGTAGAATTCAATTGAAAAGCAAACAAATCTGTTAGGGGAAGAATATAAAAAATAAAAAACATACAATAAGCTGGTTGCATAAGTGTGCACACCCTTAAACTAATATTTTGTTGACGCACCGTAAGGTTTAATTTCAACATTCAGTCTTCTTGGTTCAAACCTGCCATCAATTAAAGGTCTCTGATTAACCCCAAATAAAGTTCAGCTGTCCTAGTAGGATCTTCTACATACTTATAGTGCACTCTGTGTTGCCATAACATGTGATCATATTACCTTTCCTTTTCTTGTCTTCTTTCTATTGACTTAGAATGACAGTACTTTGGCCAAATGCTATCTTTGACCTTCTCCAGAGATGGCTCAGGATTTTTTTACTGACTTTTTCTTCCTTTTTTTTTTCTTGGTTCAATAGACAATGGCAGTGCCCTCCCCCTTTTGTAAAGGCTGTAAATATCTTAATTTCAGGTCTTCACTCTGTCTCATTAACTTAACCACCCGATTCAGGCTTCCCATCATTCCAGGCAGTTGCTACCCACTCACTTGTAAATAATGATTGAACTTACACCACGGGCTAAATAGTGTATCCGATACTGAAACAACTGTCCAAATGAAATAATGTGAGGTTTTATAGAAAGCTAAAATGTTATGCTTATACACTGAAGAATGAAGGACATATCAGAAACAGAAAGAGAAAGATTTAAGTTAATGTACCCTTTTTGTGTGGATTTCTGGGTGTTGGTTTTAAGGGGAGAAAAATATTTTAGAATGAGAAAAAAATTGCATTTGCATATTCTTGTTGATTAATTGTGTGGTGCAGAGAAATGTCAATGCTGTAAGCTTAAATTCAAAATGATGACAATGTTCAGTGTTACAATTTCCCAAATGGAATGTCATCTGATAATACAGTGTCAATGGGTCAGCAGTTAGTGAACTTGCTTGTGATGCTAGGAAGATGAGAAGGCTATGGATTTAGATTAATATACCTCTACCTATACTATAGTGCAGCAAAGAAACGGTAATGTATTCTCGAGGTGCTATCCTTCAGGTGAGACACTAAACTGATGTCACATTGGTCTCAGCTGGTGGAGGTTCAGGCTGAGGTAAAGATCATCCACCTTGGCACTCATCAAACAGACACAGATACTTTACTATGAAACCACTAATACAACCACTGTCCTGGTCAAATTATCTGTGGTCCGTATGAATAATATAGTGGGTCTTTCTTGAAAATATGCCATGCCTAGTGGGACTAGCCTAGTCAGCATGATAAAAAGTTAATATTTCTGGTTTTCAGTATTCATATTTTAAATTGCTTTATGACCCTACTGCATGTACTTAAACAAGTGATATACATGAAATTCTGCCTAAAAGTTATGCTTCAAATAAGTGAATCTTTACCTTTTGTGAGTGATATGTGTTATGACAGTATCATAGTTCTTGAGAGAAGGCTCTATACATGTCAGACTAAAAATCTGGGATTTCCAGTCCATCAGAAATTTAAAAAAGACTAAATTAAATGCAGGCTCATACATTTAGCAGTTATTAATAACTTTGCAGAAACATTTTTGAGTTTGCAATTTAAGGTCCCACCTCATGATTTGTGAAGCTACCATCATTAAAGGTATTTTTGCATTCATTGTAGAAAATCATCTTGTGACAGAGCTGCATGCTGACACAGTGTCATAGTTTATAAGGTGACAAACATGATATAATGACATATTGAACATTTGGGTCAAATATATTAAGACATGATAACGTTGCACTTATTGGCTGAAAGTCTGTGAACCAATAATTGCATAACTGTAACCACTTCTGTCAAAAAACATCAACTGTAGAGAAGGGAAGAGTTCAGGCCTTTGTTTCAAAGAACACAAAGGTCCTGAACTTCTGGATGGTAAACTAGACTGCGAAGGTGGGTGGAATAAAAAAAAAAAAAACAACATTAAAGGTTAGGTTGTAACCCTAGATGTGATATCTTGATCACAGGGAAATAGATGAGCACCCCCAAGACTGTGCTTTTAATTTCAGGGATTTGGGGACAAATGGAGTTTGCAGTCATCAGTATCTCTAAGGGAACACTGACAACAGGGATTCTGGTCACTCTTCCACATATGATTGTAAAATCTACTGCACTTTAAGTGCATTCTACACTGAGGGGTAGTGAAATTATCCTTCCCTTCTATCACAAGTACCAACCAGCAGCTTACTCTGCAGATACTATGGGATGGTTTGCTTTCTTTTTCACTATTTTGCTTAGTGGCCCATCCAGTGTCATTCTTTCATGTAGTCTTTCTGAAAGTCTGTCAAGAATGCTGATCATTTTCACATCTGTCAGCGGGGAAAACAAGTGCAAAAAATGCTGTAAATGAAAATAATCCTGGGTATTCAGTAAACTCTGTATAGGCTTCGTGGACAGCAACAGATCTGCCAGCCAGGAAACCGTGCAGAGTAGCACAAGCACAGAAAGAAGAAGCATTCAAGTTTGCCTAAGAGCAAACCTGCTCTCTGAGATCGTGTGCACAGCCACAGTGACTCCCAGGGGTGTAAATACTGCAATAGCAGCAGTAATAACACAGTAAAGAAAAGTGTACTGTGTACAATGTACACTAAAACAATTATTTGCAGAATGAAATAATGGAGGGGGAGGGTAAACGCCAAGGGTAACCACAAGGAAAGGTACAATGGGTAGGGAGAGTGTGCTGATAAATAATGTCCACAGACATGAAAGATAGGAATGAATAAAGCGGAAGAGGGTATGGTAAATATGGAAATTACCCCAAGATAGGATATGTCAGTGTATATACACTTCCAAGGCAAGTCAGTAGCATAATGTTAAGAACATATGTAGACAGTACAGTACGTACTGCTGTTTACACCTCCTGTGCGATTATATTATGATACACACATATGATAGTATATATGTGTGATGGTCACACAAGGTTACATGTCAGTGGAGGTGAATGGCAGTGATATACACATCACTGACATGCTCACTGGAGAGGACACTTTGCAAGGATGGTATATATGAAGGGGATATTTGCATACTTTGAAGATCTGCAAAATGACTTGCTTCAATCTGACAGTCATTGACACATAGCAACATACTCCTGGACAAATTTAGAAAGAAACATGCACAATCATGGACACTTTATGACCATTAATGAGTGGCATTAACAGAATATGTTATTGTAACTTATTATACATGTTCTGGACGAACAGACGTGTTTAACTGTAATGATTGTCAGTATTTTATAGTGGGAATTCACCACCCCTTCCCCAAAAGTGACCATGTTTAGAGAGGTTAAGAGGGACAGTGTTATACCTGGATTTGAAATCAGGGGCAATCCTGGCCAGTTAAGAGGTTTACATGACACATAATCCACAATCCACCCCTGCAAGAATCAAACACATGCCATCAGTGTTGTCGCTGAGCTGCATATTTACTGGATGCAACACTGAAAGACGTATCACACAAGTATCTAGTAGAACACTTTGAAGGGAAGTTTGCACTGTGAAATCCTAATGGGTATGCATCGGGGAGAATATTTCTGTATGGCCTATCAAATGTTTGAGAGCTCAGTGTGCCAAATGTAATACACTTGAATAAAGCATCCCTGCATGACGTAAGTATCCGCCATATGGATAACAACGACATAAGTATCAGCCATATGGATAACAACACATACAAACACCATACTATTATAAGTGGATTCTCTACACACAGCTGGATATTGCATGCATTTGCCACATGTAATAGCAATGGATATTGTCTGAAGCATCTGCAATTGATGTGTGGATTACGAAGAGATCCATTGTAATGAATGGTACAGCAGTATGTGAGACTGATGGCAATACACCAACTATTCCCATTTGCAGAGAAATTACAGCAGTGCAAAGTCAAGTGTCAATGATTAAGGAAGCTATCACTGTAATATCGTACACAAACCAAACAATACATAGATTGGAATCAATAATCAATGTCAAACCTCAAGACATGCTACACGATCACTGTCCCCCTAATTTTGCCAATGAAAATGTTATACTGCCATGAAATCCTGACATACACCTATATGTGTTCATGCAAACTCTCAAGTGGTAATACTGATGCGATATAGTGGAATGTCCGTGATGCAGTACAGTCACGTTATAACTGTACTTTTGCTAGAGCATCACCAGATAAAACCTTGGGTATGAATCACATGCGACACAATGGAACTATTAACACAGTCGTACAACTACCTATATCATGACATAACATCAGTTGTACATCATATGCCTATATGTTTTTCAGTGGAAATGTGTGGATGAGGACCCTGACATCATCATATATGGACACATTACAACTGAGGTGGATGCGGTTTATGCAGAACAGTTAATGACACAAATGCTGAGAATCACAAAATGCTGCTGTGGAACACCTGTATAATCCTTGTGAATAGCAACATGATATGGCATACAATGAATTCATCAGGGTTGCAAGTGAATCTGAAAATGTCATACATGTTTGTGTATGTAACAGCACTACAACATGTTAATGAATTTAGGCGTATGTGCCATGTAATCACTATGATGTGATATTACTGTATGTCAGATAACATTTCCAGATGCTAGGTATAGACATGCACACCTTTGTCATACTGCACCTGTCACTGTGATGGGTGAATGAGAACTGTATAGAATGTGGATATACTCCACTATCAAAACACATGCCGTAGTAAAGCAGCAATAAACATAGCAACATCTCATGTCCACAGTCCTCAGGAGGCATATTATTACAGCTGTTATGGAAGGAACATGTAACCAAATGGCAGCAGTAGGCATCAATACAGTAGCTCAAATCTCAGATTGGAATACATTGTTGTAGGATTACAGTAGATCCATACCTCAACATAGCATATGTGGATGACAACAACATTGACATATGCAATGTTCACAGGGTTATATGACATTAATAGGCTAATGGCCAAGAGCCCATAAAATCCTAGCAATTATTATCCAATTTAAACCTACATTGCTATTTCTAGGTAAGGGAAGATAGTAGGGGTATGTGCAGAGGTGTTTGATTTGTTTACAGACTGCCTCTATCCATATGGGAAATGGGACTCACCCCATGAGTGAATTTGCAATCACGCATCCAGTGGTCTGGAGATGGCTTGTACAGGGACATGGAGAGGCTGGGCTTCATAATGCATGTATACATCTTTGAGATGATGACATCCTCACTGTTCCACAGAAGGGATGTTACATGGACAGAGACAAAAAGGGGATGTTGGATTCAGGGGATTATGTGAAAGGTTCTCCTGAGTGGGTGTCAAATGAGAAGAGATTTAAAACATCATACAATGACCAGTATATATCACCAACCTACCCACCCACACAGCAGTTGACTGAAGTAAGATTCAAACATCATACCTGTCTTGTGTACAAGTTGGATTCCATACAATGTAAGACTAGCACCACCATACATATAGGATTTTAACAGTGTCAAAGTGCATTTTATAGAGGATGACATCATTAGTGTATGATGAAAAGAAGATGTTGGGAGGACTGTTTGATAGAGTTATGGACTTATATCCTGATGTAAAATTGTCTCCATATTGATAGCTGAAGGAAGACACATACACAAGTTAACTGTTGTGAGATTAAAACCCCTACCTAACTTGTCACACAAGCTAGGGAACACAGTACGTAATATTAGTGCCACCTCAGAAGTCATCAGTGTATGCTGAGAAGAAGATGCTGGGAAAGCTGTGGACTTACATCACAGTGTAAAATTGACTCTAGATTGATAGTTGAAGGAAGAGACAGCCACAAGTTGACTGCAGTCAGATTAGAAACCCTACCTATTTAGTTATACAAGCAAGAGAATATAGTACTTTAACACTAACGCCACCAAAGCAGCTTGATTTTAACAGTGTCGAGTGCACTTTATAGAGGCTAACATTATCAGTGTATGCTGAGAAGAGGATGTTGGGAGGGCTGTATGAAATTGCTGTGGAGTCTTGTAGCAGTGTAAAAGTATCTTTTGAAAGCTACTTGAGTGAGGGCAGCACACTCAGATGTAGACGCACACACAAGTTGAATGTTGAGATTAGATCCCTACCTATCTAGTTATACAAGCTACAGAACACAGTGCTTAAAGCTCACACCAACACAGAAGTCTGACTTTAATGGTGTCAGAGTGCAGTTTATAGAGGATGAAGTCATCATAGTGCAGGTAGCAAATACTGTTATGAGACTTGGGTGCAAGGGAAAGATTTGTGATATGATTGTGTGAGCACAATTTGCAAAGGTTCTTATAAATACATCCTGGCAACCTAGATGAAATAAGCTGTCATGAATGCATATTGCAGAAGCAAGACAGACATGTACCTTTTATTCATAATGTTGTGTAGATGACACACACACACACACACTCACACACACACACACACACACACACACACACACACACACACACACACACACACACACACACACACACACACACACACACACACACAGAGTTGGGAAGCACCAGTAGTGCAATGATGGAGTTATATGTCTTCATATTTGGTTGAAGGTATGTCCACACACTGACAATATCAGTGGGATATGATCACGCATGAACAATGTCTGCCAAATTTAACAGTGCAGTTAGACTATGTACAATACGCTGGTTGCATCCCTTCAGCATTATACCCTCTTTCCGACTTTGCCTCCTTCGCTCTTTTATACCTCTTACTAACCTACCTCAACTCTTTCCATCCTCTCTTCCCTCCTCTTTTACATTCCAGTCTACATCTTTGTATTATTCTCTCTCTTCTTCCTCAAAACTTATTCCTGCTCTCCCATTAACTCTCATATTATACCTTTGCATATCTCCTTCACCTCTACAGTTATATTCCCACCATATAAACAAACCATTTCTAAATATTTGTAAATATGTACTAATAGCCTTTCTCATATTTTAATTTTCTAAAAAAATACTTTTTTGTAAAATGTATTATAACGCTATTACTCATTTGTTATTGCTTTTTCTAAATTGCATAAGGTCCTACATCTGTATAATGTCTTAAACCTACAGAAGGTCTGTATTCTACTACTGTGTTACTCATTTGTTATGCATTTTTCATATTGTATAATTTCTAATGGAGCTTTTCTCCCAGGGACTCCATTGAAAATGGGCTCTTCTCAGGCTAATGGACTATCCCGGTAAACAAAATGTAAAATAAATAAATAAAAAAATAAAAAAAATAAATAAATGTAATTCTGGAGTCTGTTTGACAACAGCCCAAGTACTGATATATCATTTGCAAAGGCATTGCTGCAGGGCACACATGAATATCAGAAAGTATGTTTTCAGTCAAGCACACGTCACTGCCCTTCGGTTGTGTTTATGGATGCATTTCCATGTATTGGAGGATTACAGCTCATTATCTAGAGCTAGACATGTTATACACCTCTTCACAAAGCACATCACTGATAATCTGATTTGTGTAGATGATGGCAAATTATTAGCACATGTGTGATTTGATTTTCAAGAATTCAGCTTGGATTTGTGAAATAGCAGTGTCCATGGGTGTTCATTGCCAGACTGTGCACAAATAGGGACATACAACAACTGAACTTATTGTGGTGAACTGCAAAATACATCTGTTGTTGTTAATGTTTCACGAGTCAAGCTTACAAAATACAGTGGATATAAAAAGTTTACACACCCCTGTTAAAATGCCAGGTTTTTGTGATATAAAAAAATGAGACCACAATAAATAATTTCAAAACTTTTCCCACCTTTCATGTGACCTATTACCTTTACAATTCAGTTGAAAAATTCACAAATCTGTTAAGGGAAAAAATATAAAAAATAAAAAACATACAATACACTGGTTGCATAAGTGTGCTCACCCTTAAACTAATACTTTGTTGTGTGTGCACACCCTTAAACTAATACTTTGTTGAAGCACCTTTTGATTTAATTACAACATTCAGTCTTCCTCCGTAGGAGTCTATCAGCATGGCACATCTTGACTTGGCAATATTTGCCCACTCTTCCTTGAAAAAGCACTCCAAATCTGTCAGATTGTTAGGGCATGTCTTGTGCACAGCCCTCTTCAGGTCACCCCTACAGATTTTCTATTAGATTTAGGTCTGGGCTCTGGCTGGGCCATTCCAAAACTTTAATTTTCTTCTGGTGAAGCCATTCTTTTGTTGATTTGAATGTATGCTTGTGGTCATTGTAGTGTTGAAATGTGAACTTCCTCTTCATCTTCAGCTTTCTAGCAGACGCCTGAAGGTTTTGGGCCAAAAGTGGCTGGTATATGGAAGTGTTCATAATTCCCTTCACCTTGACTAAAGCCCCAGTTCCAGCTGAAGAAAAGCAACCCCAAATCATGATACTGCCACATCATGCTTCACCATGGGGATGGTGTTCTTTTGGTGGTGCGAAGTGTTGTTTTTGCACCAAACGTACCTTTTGGAATTGTGGCCAAAAAGTTCAACCTTGGTCTCATCAGACCATAACACATTTTCCCACATGCTTTTGGGAGCCTTGATGTATTGTTTTGCAAATTTTAGCTGGGCCTGGATGTTTTTCTTTGTAAGAAAAGGCTTCCATCTTGCAACCCTACCCATAGTCCAGACATATGGAAAATATGGGAGATCCTTGTCACATGTAGTACACAACCAGAACTTGCCAGAAATTCCTGCAGCTCCATCAGTGTTGCTGTAGGTCTCTTGGCAGCCTCCCTGACCAGTTTTCATCTTGCCTTTTCATCAATTTTGGAGGGACGTCCAGTTCTTTGCAACATCACTGTTGTCCCATATTCTCTCCACTTTTTGATGACTGTCTTCACTGTGTTCCATGGTATATTCAATGCTGTGGAAATTTTTTGTACCCTTCTCCTGACTGATAACTTTCAATAATGAGATCCCTGTGATGCGTTGTAAGCTCTCTGCGAATCATGGCTTTTGCTGTAGCAGACAACTGAGTAAATGTCAGGAAAATCCTAGTAGGACAGCTGAACTTTATTTGGGGTAAATCAGAGTCTCTTTAATTGATAGCAGGTGTGTACCGAAGAAGACTGAATGTTATAATTAAATTAAAAGGTGCTTCAACAAAGTATTAGTTTATGGGTGTGCATACACAACAAAGTATTAGTTTAAGGGTGTGCACACTTATGCAACCAGCGTATTGTATGTTTTTTTATTTTTTATATTTTTTCCCTAATAGATTTGTTTGTTTTTCAACTGAATTGCACAGGTTATAGGTCACATTAAAGGTGGGAAAAGTTTTGAAATGATTTATTGCGGTCTAATTTTTTTATATCACAAAAATCTGGGATTTTAACAGGGGTGTGTAAACTTTTTATATCCGCTGTATATTATGAGAGAAATTGCTGGTAACTAGTATGATGTACATTCTGCAGTCTAGCTTTGAAATGTTGGGGACAAAGATTTATTACATAAATTCAGGTTCATAGGTTCATATGTCAGTCATTAATGAGCTCTGATACCTACAAAAGTATGTGTATGCAAGCAGTAACATTGCATTTCTGTCAAGCAGCCTGCTATACATAGCTATGGATATGTAGTATTACCTTTATAATCAAAATTGACAGTGGGACACCGTTACTAAAAGGTAGAATGTGCTAGATTTGAACCCTGGCTCACCTGTATTCTGACTATGAACTTACTGCACTTACACCAGATCCCTCATTAAAAGCTAAGCAATAGGTGTATTTTCCTCACTCAGTACTGTCCAGAGTGCTGATGGCTGTGTATCCCTGATGAGCCTGTTTGTGTGAAGGAAGGCGAAGCAAATTAAAATGTTTACTTTTTTCCTTAAGAAATGAACCCCGTTTATGCAAACGTATGCAATGCGCAAATGTTAAAGACACAAATAAACAGGTATTACTTGTGTAAATACTCATTATTTATTTTATTTTATTTTATTTATTTTACATTTCTTTACCGGGAGAGTCCATCTGGAAACTAAGCCCTTTTTCAGTGCAGGCTTGGGGAGGAAATCTCCTCTACTTGTAACAGTTAACTAATATAATTTAAAACATGCAACATAATGAGACAATAATATACAACAACAGAAATATATACAAGAAATGTATAGAGATTTATACAATATGTGGATGTGGGATATCTGAAAGTTATATTCTTTGTATTCATTCTTACAGAGTATGAGAACGAGTAATAATACATGCTAGAGAATTGAATTACTAAAATAAGTAAATAGTTTATTATAGAAAGAGTTAATAGAAAAATGGTTAGAGAAGAAGAAGAAGGAGGGGCACATTGAGACTGGAGGGATTAATAAAAGAAATTGGTCTAAGTGAAAGTGGGGGATGGGGTGGGTAGAGAGGGATTTAGCCAGGAGTGTTACCTGAACAAATCCAGTTTTAACTAAGGTGCTCTTTGAATTGTTTTTTGAAGTTTGATAGGTTACAGGTTGCTAGGATATATTGAGGGAGGTTATTCCAGTGTTTGGAAACGTTATTTGAATAAAGTGAATCGCCAGCTTTATTGTTAGATTTGATAATATGTAAGAAGGATTTGTTTGTAGACTGGGAGGATTTGGGAGTTAATTTGGGAGTGGAGCATTTGTTGGAGGGCAGGGATTTTATCCTTTTGGAAAATGAGTTTGTGAGCGACTGTGAGTTGGGTATATATTAGTTGTTGGGGCAGTTCCAACCAGTTGAATTGTTGTAGTGCCAAGCAATGATGAGCTCTATATTGTTATAATAGGCCTCGAGTTTTGTTAGTTCAGACTATTTTAGATTAGTAGAAGTATGGGCGCCATCTAAGAAGGAGGAAAGCAAATGGGTTCTAGTTATATGAAGTATAGTGGTGGCAGTGAGGAAGTATTTAATTGTATAGAAAGCCAAATTTTATATGTGTCTTTTTGATGGCATGTGCTTGGTGTGTATCAAATTTTAATTTGCTGTCAGTTGTTACACCTAGTAGTTTGGTGTGTGGTACAGTTGTTATAGTAGTGTTGTCTGCTGATTGTATTTGAAATGAGGGGAAAGAGTCAGGTATTTACTAGAAAAGAACAACATGAGCTTAGTTTTGTTTGGGTTAATTATTAGTTGAGAATCTGCTAATCAAGCTTCGATGGCTGAAAAGGCTTGTGCTTTAGCTTTTAGTTGTAGAGTGGAATTAGCACATTTTACTATATAATCATCTGTGTACTTAATGATGGTGGCTAGCTGTGTAGCAGTTTGTAGCTTGTTGGTAAAATTAGTAAAGAGAAGGATTCCCAGGATTGAGCTCTGAGGACCACCCATGGATACAGGTTGAAGAGAAGAGAGCTCCTTTTGCCAGTTGACGGCTTTTTGGCAGTCAGTTAGGTAATTGTGAAACCAGACTAGAGTAGAGTGACTAAGTTTGAGAGAGGCTAACTTGATGAGCAGTTTCTGATGGGAAACTGTGTCAAATGCTTTAGAGAGATCTAGAAAGATGGAAGAAATAATTTTGATGTAATTTCTGTGAACCTTAGGAGAGCTGCTGTGGTGCTCTGGTAGGGGTGAAAACCATGTTGTGCATCTGTTAAGAGCTTGTTGGTTAAGAGGAAGTTCATAAACTGTGCATGAATGCATTTTTCTTGGATTTTAACTAGTGTGGATAAAATTGTTATGGGCCTGTAATTTGAGATATCTGTAGATTTTTCTCCTTTATGGAGTCGGGTGATATATAATATTTTCCAGAGGTGTGGGACTTGTTGTTCAACGATAGAGCAGTTAATCAGTATACAGATAGGGTATGCTATGGTTTCTGATGCTAGTTTGAGGTATTCAGATCGTAAGTTATCAGCAGCTAGAGAGGTTGGTTTCAGTTTACTGAGTAGTTTTTGATGATATTGGTTAGAACAGGTTTGAAATGGAAGTTATCATTATTTTCCACTAGAAAGGTTGGTATAAATAGAGAGGAATGTTGAGTTGCACTGGTTTCTAGTGAATGCTGTCCACCAAATGATACAAAAAAACTGTCATCAAGTGCTGTTGTCACAGTATACAATTTGAAAATTGGCATAGGCAGCTAACTATATGATGCCACTATATTTGAAGAAAAAAAGAAGGCCATATTTAAAGTCAGCAGACCAAAAGGGATAACTATCAAATTTTCAATGGCTTCGGGGAAGTAGCTCCTCTGAGCTTAGTGCTAGGACAAAAAACTAATAGCTTATGAGGAGCAGACCAAAACAAGAGAAACAAAATGGGGGGCAAGATTAACATCCCAGATGGTGTGCACACTATTACAAATGAGATCACATGTTGTGTGATGCCCGTGCACCAGCCCAGCAATCAAGGAGCCTCAATCCTCACCACTAACACCAGTGAGGGGTGTCCACATTGGGAAGGATATCAAATACACACATAGAAACGTGCAGTTTCCCTTAAGGGCACACAGAGATCACAGTCAGTCTGGGGCTGGTTTCTCCCTTTCTCTCCAGATCCCCAATAAGACTCCCCACTGGCACAGCTATAGAGCGGGTTCCTTAGCCAGGGTCCCAAGCCAAGTCCTCCTAGCACTCTCTCTGTCCAACAAGTGCTTCTTGTCCCTGCCCAAGTAGCTGACACACACACACACACACACACACACACACACACACACACACACACACACACACACACACTCACTGTGAAATATTATTTATATACAAACAGACAGACACTCCTGGGGAAGGCTGGCACAGGTTCTCCAGCTATGCCCCCTTCTTTTCCAAGGCTATAAGGTAGAAATCACTGCCACCAACCACTAATATCAGCTACTAATAAGGCCCTAATCAAAGGGTGTCCAATTATTACTGTGTAATATTATTATCCAACGGGTAAGTGTGACTGAACAGCAAGACTATTGGAGTGGCTTTGTACAGTATCACTATATACATGCAATGTACTCGAGCTTAAATTACACAAAACAGCCACAGCTGAAAGGTTTAAAAATATGTAATAAATAATAAAAATACAAGACAATACTTCTTACTACACAGAGTAGGCAAGAGTTCAGAAATTACAGGAAAATACTTAAAATAATACAGTAGAATAGTTCTGACATTAGTACAGAAAAACAACTAGCCTAATCTTCCTATTTCCTGGCTATATCTAAGAGCAAACACAGTTCTAAAATAAACTTACATATAGAGCAATGTAGTGCTAGTGATGTTGGATGTTCTGAAGACAAATGCAAAATGTCCTGAGTCTCTCTGTCCTTAAATTGATAACACACTACTACTGACTCATTTCAGATTACATAATTTTTCTCTGGTTCCCAGGCTAACAGAAACTCTACATGTACATTGCTTTGATCTTGCACCTGGTCAGGAAACAACAGTAATTAAAGATATTATACGTGCAAATTCTAGCAATTAACTCTGGTCTCAAAACAATAGCAAGAATTCCTTCATCCAGACATCTCAGCTCCGAGTTTTGAGATAAACAATTATACAATGCTTGACTTATCAGCTGAAAGTTCAACATTTAACAAAGAGAACAAGCATGTGACTTACATTAATATTTACAAATGACAGAATTATCTACAAAATCCTATCTAGCTAGGCTGGCAGCCTTCACATATCTTCACAGGTTGAATATAATGTTGCTCAACAATATTATTAGAGGTAACATACTTTGCAGTAAACACTCTTTCTTGCTATTTTATTTAATTGCTTTTCTTCACCAGAGGGGCTGAGTTATTTTCCAAGGGCTTGGGAGGGCTCCAGTGTTTAGCACTAGTGTTATAGTGCAATATTTCTAGCAGGAAATGTAGCCTGAAGAAATTTGCAGTAAACAATTTTTCATTATTTTATTTAAATGCTTTTTTTCACCAGAGGGGTTGAGTTATTTTCCATGGGCTTGGAAGGGCTCAGATGTTTAGACTAACATTATAGTGCTATATTTCTAGCAGGAGATATAGTCTGAGGAAAACTAAATTGTCCTGAAGAAGCTCCTCTCTATGCACACAAGTTGAACAAAATAGAGAAAATATGATGTAGACGGAATATGTAGTTTTAGTCTTTATGTTATTCAGCACCATAAATATCGATGGTAGAAACTAATACATAACACTACAATAATTTTCCCAGTTTCAGCAGTACTGCCACACTGAATCCCTCTTGTTATGGCTCTTGTTTGCTTATCATCATAGAGACCCCTCCTCAGTAAAAATATCAACTGTGGGGTTCAAATTGTGCTTTACCGCTGTTCTCTTTTATGTAGCCAAACATGATTATACCTTGTGCTACAGAGACAGTAGCTAGCAGCTGGAATTTCTGCAGTCATTACAATACATGATGTTGACAATGGCATGTTTCCACCTGATAAAGTGACAGAAATTAAAATTTTCACTTTTTCTTTAAGTGATGAACCATGTTTGTACTATGCCATGGGCTGTGTATGTGGTAAAGGAAAAAAAGGCAGATTAAAAAAGGGGCACAAAGGTTAAACAATTAGTGTGCTCTGGATTTGAACCATCAGATTACTGCACCTGTACAACACACTCATAGGGGCTTAGCTTTCTTTGCTACAGAAATGGCTTTGTAGTACTAATCAAATCATTTGAATACAAACAATTCACGTTTCTAATCCAGTGTTAAAGAGTTCATACAGTTGAACATTTTCAGTGGATTGTAAAGGTGTAGATAACATATTTAGTGGGATGAGTGATCACACAATATTTATGAATATGTTTGCAAAACTGCAGCTCTACCTTCTCTTTGTATTCTGAGAATCCTTCCCTTATATCTGCTTTAGTATCACACACACCATCTCTAGTGCATATTCTCTCATTTTTCTTTCAAGGTGAGATACAAATACATGACAGTGAACAACAGTTTTCAACAAAGGCAGGAAACTGTGCTATCATGCCAAAGAAACATACATGTCGGGTGCCTGTTTTTGTTTAAACGCTTACTGCAGTTAGTTCCACACTTTGGAAGTGTATCCTTACTGACGCACTCACTTCATGGAAGGGTGTCTGTGCATTACTGTGCTTTGCTTCAGTCAGAGTAATCATTCACAAATGTAAGCCATTAGTACCTAACAGTGGTGTAGAGGGTACACTATCTTTACATCTGCAACATGTAGTCAGAAGTTTGGTTGTTGTTGTGTAGGGTTGCCACCTTTTCAAATGGCCAAAGTGGGACATTTTCGGGACACACATCAGATTTTACAGGTCGACACATACCCACGGTCAATACAAAGGATCGAACTTTACTTTTTTGCCTAAATAAAAGCTTATTCTTGTAGCAGTTTAGTTACTTATTCTGTTTCTTGTAACATTTAGGTATTTTAGATACAGAAATAACTATTTTATGCAACTATTACATAAAATATGGGACATAATTATGTCCTATAATCTCAGGACGTTTGCCATTTTTTATATTTTTGGTCAGGACACAACTGCCCAAAGAGGGACTGTCCCTCGCAAAGTGGGACAGGTGGTAACCCTATTGTTGTGTCTTTTGGCTTTTCCTGGTTAGGGGTCACCACAGCAGAACTCCGGTCCGCTAATGATTGGCAGTAGATTTTTACGTGCCGAGTTGCCGGCCCTGACGCACAACCTTCAACGAAGGTACCCCCATTCACGCAAGTCTCCACACAGAAGACGCTCTAGCTGAGAATCGAACAGGACGACGTCTTACTGTGAGGTGACAACGCTACCGCAGCAAGTTTGGTATTCAACAATTCTGAGTTCACACCTGATTTGCATCTTCAGAGTGCTCAGAGGGATGAATCTACATTAAAAGGTTACTGTGTAGCCAGGGAACTTAAAAGTGAGAAGACTGTTTTCAGTCATGCTTATTGCTCCATTTTTGAAAATGTAGGAATAAGCTTATTTTTAATATTGGCTATTTTAGTTCCATGGAGCAGGTG